>NW_026713259.1:0-27741 GCF_029784015.1 Lycium ferocissimum | reverse complement strand
ACTCACCTTAGATGATGGAGGAAAAGTTTTGAAAATACCTCTTACAAAAATTTTCCCTTTCTTGGGATTTCTTGGTTTGGATGACTTTAGTGAGGTTTCATACACTTGATTCACTTCAATTCTTGTTATTGATCTTTGATTTCCTTGGTTTTCTTCTGGATGAAATATGGAAGGTTCTAGAGGTCTTGAGAGGTTGAAGAAGTGTATGGAAATGAAATAAATGAAGTTGGTATTACATTTAAAGAGTTGGAATATTTCGGTCGTCGAGTTCCGCGACTTTCCACGGTCCCGTGAAACCTTGTGTTGACCATGGTTCTGTGTCGTGGTTCACGACTAGCCAGCCACCATTCTGTGGCAGTTCCACGAACCCTTCACGGTCCGTGGAACATTCCATGGTCCGTGGAACATGGTCGTGAAACTCACAGTTTCACCGAAGTTGTTCCCGTCGTCTCGTTTGATCTCCAATCCTTATGGAATCTTCTTCACACTTGTTTATCACTTCATTAACAATCTAAGGGGCGTTATAACTCTTCCTCAAAGCATCATTAAAACATCATTAACTCGATACTCATAATTTTGCCCGACACACAACTTATAACTCGCTTTCGTTAACAACTTTCTTTCTAACATCGAATGTCTTTCAAATCTTATTTAGAATCATCAAAATACTATTTCTTACTTGTCCAAACCTAGTATACGTCATGCCCTTCGTTAGTCTATTCAACCGTACGCTAAGGGGGAAATTTTTTCGAGGTATAACACTACCGAGGGCCTTTGGTGTGCCACGAATAGAATGGAATCTTGCTCGAGTCTCTATGCGTTTTATTATCGGAGACAACGTATGAACCTTTGGGGAGAGTGGGTTAAGGATATTTTTAACCAGGGTCTAGTTCGGGTTGACCACGGTTGCGGTCCACTTGTCCGCTACGGCAGACTCGTTGTGGCGGTTCCTCGATCGCTGTAGTGAAGCGGTCCTATCCGAGCCCACAATGTTTTAACTTCTACCAATTTGATCACGATTAAAATTACACGTAAAACTTCCCCTTGAACTATATTTTATAACAAGAAACTTGGTTTTCATATTATTGGAAGGTCCAATAATGACTGTGTGGGTTGTTACACCCCACCGCCCTATGTGGAAATCGTACCCCTTCGTTAGAATCGCTTCGATGGCTAGCACCGAGTTGTGATTGTTGAATGCTGACTTCGTAGATCACAACTTCATGGCTATCCCACAAAATTTTTACTGAATGATAAAGTAAAGATGGCACGGCTCCTGCCATATGAATTCATGGTCTACTTAGCAGTAAATTGTAATTAGCGGGTATCTTCATGACCTAGAATTTGGTGATGAATTCTGTTGGCCCCATCTGAATGTGAAGATTGACTTTTCTAGCAGCGTGACACTGAGCTCCTTCGAATGCTCGTATATTGGTATGATGTTGGCTGACCTTTCCGAGGTCATAGCCCAACTGGCTAAGAGTTGTTTTGTGGCAAATGTTGAGACCAACCCTATTGTCGACCAGAACCCAGGTTACCACTTTGTTTCAGCACATGATAGTGATGTGTAGTGCCTTATTGTGAGTCATGCCTTCTTTAGGAAATTCTTTGTCGGTGAAGGCAATTTGATGTTCCTCCATAACATTGGCGACCATCTCGGCCAGGTTTTCACTGCTTGTCCCGGCGGGGACGTGAGCTTTTTCTAGCACCTTCATCAAAGCGATATTTTAGGGGAGACTTTGTGTGAAACTTAGAAAGATTGTGCATTCATACCGATATTTGGGCCGAATGCTCCATAATTGCTTGATATTCTTTTGGCTGCATCCGACACCAGAAATCTTCATCTTTGCCCTCAGTGATGGACCTCTTTTGATTTCCTTCTCTTCATGGTGCCCCTTGGGCCAAATCGTTGGGAGTGTAACACCTTTCGGACCGTGTCATTCCATGAGTCATGACTACTTGTACCACAAACTCCTTTCTTAGTGCTACTATCACCTCGTGAGACACATGCACGACAACCGGTGCGGGAATCAATACTTTGAACTGTGGGCATTCCTGTATAGAGTGACGCCACTGTGTGCTCGAGTGCTTGAATAGTATCCCGAATGACAGGCTTGCCTACAACCCAATCCTCTTATCTCTCTATCATACGAATAGTATTGTTGCCATGGTTAGGCAAAGGATTGGTGTTCATATTTTGCGAAGCTGTTTGGAGAACGATCTCCTTTTTGTCAATCATATCCTGTATTTTGTACTTTATATATATATATATATATATATATCGTGTCCGATTACGTATTTAATGGTAGGCACATTTCATACTTTGTGTATTTATTCATGCTTCTAGGATCGACAATCTTTGGGGGAAGTGTTTGGATCATTCCTGCGGTGCTCAATCTTTTGAATAGCTCAGTTTGAGTCTCGATTAATTGGGTGTATGTGCGGGTAGGCTTTCTTTCAAAATTTTGACGTGGTGCATTATAGGCATTTAGTGGAGGTTGATTTTAAATTTGACTCGGAACATTATTTAAAATTAGGTCGATTTGCCAAATGAAATGGGAGTTATTATCGGGATCTTCGTAATTTGGTGGTGGTGATTGGAATGTATTTTGTGAAGCTTGGTAGTTTGACGGTGATGATTGGAAAGTAGATTGCGCGTAATATACTGGCATCGGGTTGTATGGAGTGGGTAGGTAAGTATTTGGGGGTGGTGATAGGTATACTTCCATGGGAGATTGGAATTCTTCTTTTCTTTTGGGTCTTGGGCTAGGGGTATAGGAAACATTTGCCACGTCCTCTTTTTTTTTTGCTAGCGAGTCCCATAATACTTTGTCCGGTAGCCTTGCCAGCCGCACTGATGATCCTTCCTGACTTGAGGCCATCCTCTATGGCTTCCCCTATTTTTACAAGTTCGAAGAATGGTGTCCCGGCCACTGACAACATTCAATCATAAAAATTCATTTCTTGAGAACAGATGAAAATTGAGACTAGTTCTTCCTCGCTCATTGGCGGTTGCACTCAACTGGCTTCGGCTCTCCACCTACTCACATACTCGCGATAGTTCTCGATGGATTTCTATTTTATTTTTTCTAAGTAGTTTTACTATTTCCATAAGAACCTTGGTGTCTTCCCATGTAGTCCATTGTATGTCTTGTGCCCATTCTCGATCAAGCTTCGGCTAAATAGCATTCACCGACTATTGATCGGGAATGGGCCTTCATTGCCCGCTCCGTTGTTTCAAACATAGGGCACTTTGAAGCCTTCGAGCAAATTCAAACCCGGATGCATACAGAGATCATCATAGCTCAAATCGGAAGCTTTACGGGTAGCTCTCGTGGATTGTTATAACATTTCAGCCATTGCATCTTTATCATCTATGTTACTTCTTGAAGAGCACTTATCAAATTTAAAACATAAGTACGTTGAGTTAGGGTTAAGTAAAACCACTTTGGAATATAAGGAGCAAGCATTATTAAGTATATTTAATGAGTGAAGGATGTATATAAGGTATACCGGAAGGTTTTATAAGGAAATGAGTGGAAGAAATGAAGTAGTACGACTTTGGAGAAAGGATGGGTAATGTTTTGTGTGAAAATTTTGGTCCAACTTGGGGGACGAATATCTCTTAGCATATGAAGTGTTTGAAGTGAAACAAAAGCCTAAAATGAAGTTCGTCGAGTCTAGTTTCCAACGCAACAAACCGCTCGTCGATAGGACATCGGAGTAGAGAATTATGGACGTTACAAGTTCGGCTGAAGAGCGAGAAACGCGTGCTACGGTATACCGATACGAAATGCTACGGTAAACCCCCCGAATTTGACCCTATATAAAGGGTAAAACCCCCAACCAGATTTTGCTAGAAAAGGGGTTTTACCAGAAATTTTTCAGAGAGAGAGAGAGAGAGAAATTTTCAAGAAGTAAGCAATTTTCAAGAATTTTTAGCGGATTAAGTTCCCAATTTAAGCTCGGATAAACGCATAGATGAGATGCCAGTATGGTTTTGCGGTGGATTCATGGTGGATATTGAAGATATTGCTGTTTTAACAAAAATAAGGTATGAATATCTCCTTATTAATATTACTTTTGGTTTATTTACGGAGATAAAGTCGTTAAATAATTGTATAGTAAGTTGGTTGGTTATGGAAGTTGGAAAACATCGCGTGGGATGTTTTATGGTAATATTGGTGTTGGATGATGATGTTATTGATGTTGGTATTGTTGTTGTTGTTGTTGGTTGTTGGTATTGTGATTTCGGGCTAGGCATATAAACGGGGAGATGTCTTCGATTTTCGGCAGATATAAAATAGGATTAAATTGAAGGCTTAAGACAAATATATGACGATGAGTCTAACGATAGTATGAATCCTCTTAAATGTAGATTTGAGCTTGGAAGAATAAATGTTGATAATTAAGGCGACCGAAAGGTATGTTAAGGCTCGTCCCTTTCTTTCAAAGGCATGATTCCTATGTTATGATTTCATAAATGCTTCCATATCTTCCTTGTTTCAAAAGTTAAAAGTCTATGATTCCAAGGCATGATTCCTTTCCCGATAACCCATAAATGTTTTCCAAAATGTCCGTATTTTTCCAAAACAAGGTTTATGATTTTGTAAGCTTTTATGACTACAATGATGGACATGTTTTTATCATGATGACAATGATGCCAAAGATGAGAATATTTTCTATGATGATTATGATGAGAATGATTTCATGTTTAAAGGTTCCAAGTTATGATTTTAATGATGATATGAGAATATTGAGCTATTTCTTGATCCTCAATTTTATTCATCACTATTTTTAAAGACATCAAAGTATATGAATTGACGCCTTATGAGATTTATGAATCTATGTTTTCTCTTGATGTTATTCTTCATTGATAGTCTTCAAAGGTGAGATAAGCGATGATGATATTCCATAATATAATCGGAGGTTACCGACCTTACGTCACTCCGATAGAGACATAACTTTATATTATATTGGGCTATATATATATATATATATATATATGTATATATATATATATATATATATATATATGGGGAATATGGGAAAAAGGGCGAGGCGCTATAGACGCATGGCCACCTGATCAGTTGGTATAATATGACATGATATCATCCCGGACGCGGGATGCCCGGACGCGGGACATATGTGGTTAAATGGATCGGAGCCGACGCCTCGGCAACATGATATGTTCTATTTTATGTATACATGAACAAGAAATGTTTTTCAAAGAAAGCTAAGCATGCATGGCATCCGCCCTAAGAGGCACTCATATGTACAGGTTACTCTTTTATCTTACGATATGCTCTATATTTCCATTCTGTTATTATTCATACTTTACATCCCTTACTATGTTATTATTCATACCTTACATACTCGGTACATTACTCGTACTGACGTCCCTTCTTGTGGACGCTTGCGTTCATGCCCGCAGATCGGGTAGCCCGATCGGACGATCCATCGCGTAGGACCTCCCCTCGGCGGCGATCGGTACGCTCCATTGATCCGGAGCTACAACCCTTTTGGTATGCTATTCGTTATGTACATATATATGGGTACGGCAGGGCCTTGTCCTGTCATTTCTACAGTTTGTACTCCATAGAGGTTTGTAGACAGTGATATGTAGTCGTGATGTTATGCAGCCTCGTCAGCGTTTATTTTGTTGTACAGTATATATGTGGCGGCCAAATCGGCTCGCGCTGTTACTCTCAGTGTTTATGTTTATATGTATGTGTTGGCCGTGAGTTCCGGTGCAGTGTCTCTTATGTTGATTGTTCGGGAGACGAATGCTCGATTCTGATTGTGTATGGGCCCAGGATAGTCGGTGAGCAGTGCATGCAAGCATAGGAGTGCTTGGCCAGTAGTGGTCGGGCACTTGTTACGGCCCATCAGTTTGGGTCGTGACAAAAATGGTATCAGAGCAGTTCGTCCTAGGGATTGTCTACAGACCGTGTCCGGTAGAGTCTTGTTTATGGGTGTGAAGCCGGCCACACTTATAAACAGGAGGTTGCAGGGCATTTAGGAATCATTGACCTTTCTTTCTATCTTAGATCGTGCGATAGAGCCAGAGTCTAGGAAAGACCACTTTTGATCCTTTTCCTGTAGGTAAGTGCAGACTGACGAAAGATGAAGAGATCAGCCTCGGACAGTGGGGGTGCTAAGAAGGCCCCCAGAGTAGATCCAGGACCCCAGGCTCCAGGACCGAGCAGGAGGAGCCTCAGTTATTCCATTGAGACTGATCCCTCGGAGGACCCAGCGACGATTCCTCCAGAGTTTTTGACTTCCAGGGAGGAGGACCCTCAGAGGACAGTTATGACACGGATCCGTCCGAGTATTCGTCTGGGACACCAGAGGAGGAGATTCCCGAGGCCGTACCAGCTGCTCCTATGGCGAGCACTACGTCGGACCGGCCTCCCCCGGTGAGTGTTACGGATTACTCTAGCCCTTATCCCGGCCGTCGGTAAACCGGAGTTGCCGGTTATTTATATCCCTCGAACTCGGATGAGAGAGATGATGAAGGCCAGACGAGCGGATGGTGGGTAGACGATGACGAGGAGTACACTTCACCTTATAGTCCACCAGATCAGACTAGAGACCGATCGGCTACAGGTATATGAGTCCTTATTGGAATTTTCTATGTATGTGCATTTGCTATAGATTATTATTTAATAGTGGCGAGCGGAAACCCAAAGAGGCCGATAACCGAGTATTTATAAGTAACGGCGACCAAGGTGTGTTCGCTACCATTGGGAATCTGGAAATCTAGGATGGAAAGTAGTCATACATACAGATGAAAGGTGAATATTGAGAATTAAAAAGGCCAAAATAGTAATTGTGTAGTCGGAAGAGTAAGAGACCCTTTCTAATTCGGAGGGAGATGCGTTACGAGAACGTTTTGGAATCTGTCAAGACTTCAACTTACTTTAGATTATGTGGTGAAGGTCATGCGGTGAGGTGGATACGATTATACCGCATTAACGCACCGGATTTCATCGAGTTTCGAGGTTAAGCGTCTTTGGGGTGAGAGAAATACTAGGATGGGTGACCCCCTGGAAGTGTACAAAAAGTCCTATAAATTTAGATATAAGAGGCAAATGAGAAGCTAGAGCAACCTAAGGGAGATTGGAGTATGCGGAGTGGTTGGACACCTTAAGAGGTCGCGTAGGACGAGGCGGACTAGACCGGTGAAGAGAAAGAAGGTGCATCACAGCTCTAGAATTAGGGTGAGTTTGAATAGCGTTTGGAAATATTTTGTAAGCGAGATGGTAGTAATTATATATATATATATGCATATGATATCCCATACGTGGCTATATCGGCGGGTATGTGTATCCCGAACCAACGTTGCGGTATATGGAAGGCATTAATCGAACAGGGTAACGAAGTTCAAGTGACAAAAAAAAAAATGGTACAAATGTTACAAGGTAAGCTGATGCTATTTTCACTACGGTTAGGCTTGGAGAGTTTTAATGTAATGACATCTGGAAAGGAAAGAAAGTGAGTAGATGGAAGGTAAGGAGATCAAAATGTCGAAAAAAGTGAAAAGTAAGAAACATGAGTGAGTGAAGCCTCCAAGAGGGACGACGGGCAATCACGGGACTATTTGGGTAAAAATTTGAAGGTAGGCATGTGAATTGGATAAAGTGTGGCAGTATGGAACAAAAGAGGAATGTGTGGGGTCAGAGAATAGGCTTCGATAAGTGGGGCTAAAAGGATAGTGACCACGACGAGGAATGTGAAGTAAGAGAAAGAATGGTTAGGCCTTGCGACGATGTTAAGAGATTTCCAGCCCTTGAAAGGTATATAAAGGGATAAGTGTGTGGTCAAATTAACACGGTTGCCTCGGACATGGAGAAGCTTTCCAAAAAGATGACTTAAGAATAGAACGGATTTGCGCGTTTAAAGGAATATTTCACGAACTCTGAAGCCGATACTACAAATAACAAGAGAAGAAAGGTGCTCGAGGAGGAAGAAACCCAAGGAAGGTTAAGGATGAAAGTAGGAAAGGTATACTAATGGGTTGGTCGAAGGAAGAGGAGAGCATTTAGGAGTAAAGTAACTGGAAATCTTTAACCATGGGAGTAAGAAGGATACTTTAACGAGTTGGCGGTAGGAAACCGATTACTCATCGAGGAAAGAACGAGGATGATGAGTCGACACAATTGATTAGAAAATTAATGACATGGAATAAGAATTCATGTGAAGACCGAGAGATTCGATCATAGAGGAAATGGAATGAAATGTAAGGAACGTGCATGGAAGACCACCCGGCCGTAGCATCAGAAAGATAGATAAAGGTTCGATGAACGAGGATAGAGAGAGTGTAAACTATAAGAATTCTGTGCTAAGAGCAAAAGTAGCAGGACACTCGAAAAACTTGGATGCACAGTTGCAACACAAACGCGTAGTTAAGAAGGATTATGAGTAAGTGAGCTAAGCGGGCGAAAGGACTAGTAGTGGATGGAAGGGTATGGAAATGTTGAAAAAAAAAAATGATGATATAGACATAAATGGAAGAAGAACTCAGGGAAAGAAGTTTTAGATATGTTATAAGCAAAGTCGGGAAGAAAAAACGAGGAGTAAGGTATAATCGAAGACTTCATAAAGGACGTGGTGAATCTCGATGTCCCCATTAACTTGCGGGTCCGAAAAACCGTTAGTCATAAAAGACAGAGGTGTGAAAAGACGGAAAAGAAGGCATCGGAATTGGATCTAACCCTTATAAGTATTCCGATTGGATACAAGACTGTAACTAGCAAGAAGATAGACAAGTCAGACCATACGATGACGGAACCCCGACCTAAGAAAATCGTGAAGGGCGGCAGATAATTATCGAAGACGACGGTTACTCGAAGGCTATGGGCGTATAAGGACCTCCATAATAAGGGGGAAGAACATACTAGACTTGAAAGGAACTATGACGTTTCAAGCTCCGAAAAGGAGATTTATTAGCTCGGGGCCGAGTTCGAGGCGTATTGGCATATCGGGAAGGTAACGGAAAGAAGTAGAAACGAATTGACAATAAGTGTACCATGAGGCAGACATAGGGAGAAAGTATGGAAGATAACTCAAGAGAGCACTTTACGCCAAGATGAACTATGATATTTTTAGACCATGATTTGAATCCCTCGTATCGGGCAAAAAAATTGCGCCGTACCTAAGTATGCAGTGACATGCCCTAAAGGGTAATGAAAAGAGCAAGAAAGGTCTCTAAGCTAAATTTACAAAGGGTGTTAGAGAGGATGACGAACCCAAAGAACACTTGGGATGACAATGACAATTGTAATAAAAGGAACAACGATTGGTAGTTTGGAAATTTTTGAAGGAAAGAAAGAACGTTTGCTCCTATGAATGGAAATAAAAGAGTTCACCGGATATTAGAAAATAGTTCATGGACCACTAATTATACTGAACATGAGAGCATATGCTATGGAATTATATGAACCGTCAACGTGAAGCTATGCCCAACTACAATTGTAAGAAGGCCACACCGGAAAGCCAACAAGGAATAACGACTGACGAAACGATCGCCGATACAAGAAAATCGAAGATAAGTATACTTGCGTTGCAAGAGAGTCATAATAGAAGAATTGCCGTAGTCCTATGCTTCTGGGATTGTATTGATAGATGTGAGGGAAGGAAGTAAAGAAAAAGTTGTAGCAGGAGCTCAAAGATGTTGCGAGCTATGAAATTAGTTGAACTCGGATTATAAGTTTGCCATAAGTGTAATTGGACTGCGAAGGATAATAAATGGCGAAGAAACATTACGTATATATGTATTTCGGATAATGATATAACTGGCCTTAGAAAGGAACATAACCATTAGGTTCACTAGCGACACAGTTATGCTGGGTAAACATTTGGAATGTAAGGGTAAAAGAGATGGCGACAAGGATGTAAGGATTAGAGAGCCTGACTAATGGACTACAAAAAAAAAAAATTAGTACAGTGTATATCTAAGATCAACGGGTACAAAAAGGATAGCCCGAGATGGCACCGAAGGAGTAAACGCAAAGAGGGCACCGTAGAGAGAGAAAGGTAGCTGCCCACTAACAAGGAAACAAGGAGCGAGAAAAAAAAAGAGAGTACTTACAGGACGATGAATAGTTATGGCACGGCAAGTCAAGACTACCATAATGGAGAAAGAACAAGAGCGAGATGCTAGTTAATTTCCGATCATGTATATGAGGACAAAGAAGTGAAAGAAGATGACTGAAGGCAATAAAAGAGTTAAGAAAGAATGAGAAGAGACTGACCCAAGTTATAGTTTAAGCAAATGGTAATCGGACCCTAAAGGAAAAAAATAATTGTTCTAACGAATCAAAGATGGTGTCATGGGTTGGCAATACTGCAACATTCGAGGACGAATGTTTTTAAGGGGGGAAGGATGTTACACCCCGTATCTTCGAAGAGCACTTATCAAATTTGAAACATAAGTACGTTGAGTTAGGGTTAAGTAAAACCACTTTGGAATATAAGGAGCAAGCATTATTAAGTATATTTAATGAGTGAAGGATGTATATAAGGTATACCGGAAGATTTTATAAGGAAATGAGTGGAAGAAATGAAGTAGTACGACTTTGGAGAAAGGATGGGTAATGTTTTGTGTGAAAATTTTGGTCCAACTTGGGGGACGAATATCTCTTAGCATATGAAGTGTTTTGAAGTGAAACAAAAGCCTAAAATGAAGTTCGTCGAGTCTAGTTTCCAACGCAACAAACTTCTCATTGATAGGACATCGGAGTAGAGAATTATGGACGTTACAAGTTCGGCTGACAGGATAGAAACGCGTGCTACAACGATATGCTACGGTGACCCCCCCCCCCCGGATTTGACCCTTATAAAGGGGCTTTACCCCTCATTTTTCAGCCCAACACTTCTCAAAATTTCCCAAATTCTCTAGAGATAGAGAGAGAGAGAATTTTAGCAAAAAGTAAGCAAATTTCAAGTTCGGACAACGTTTAGAAGCTCGGATTATAATATCGTATGTGATTCTAGTATGGTTTTGTTTGGATTCAAGGTGATAATTGAAGATATTGCAATTCTAGCAAAAAAAAGGTATGAATCCATCCTTATTAGTATTATTTAAGGCTTATTTACGGAGATAAAGTCGTTAAATAATTGTGTAGTAAGTTGGTTAGTTATGAAAGTTGGAAATTAGCGTGTGGACTGTTTTATGGTACATATTGGTGTTGGGAATGATGTTATTGATGTTGGTATTGTTGTTGTTATTGTTGGTTGCTGAATTGAAATTTCGGGCTAGGCATATAAACGGGGGAGATCTTTTAGATTTTCGAAGATATAAAATATTTTGACTTGAGAGCTTAGTACAAATATACTACGATGAGTCTAACGATTGTGTGAATCCTCTTAAATGTAGACTTGTGAGCTAGGAAGAATAAGTGTAGATAATTGGAGGCTGAACAGGTATGGTAAGGCTCGTCCCTTTCTTTTAAAGGCATGATTCTTATGTTATGATTTCATAAATGCTTCCATAACTTCTTTGTTTTCAAAAGTTAGAAGTCTATGATTCCAAGGCATGATTCCTTTCCCGATAACCCATAAATGTTTTCCAAAATGTCCGTATTCTTCCAAAATAGAGGTTTTATATTTTGTACGCTCTTATGACAACAATGATGGACATGTTTTTATCATGATGACAATGATGCCAAAGATGAGAATATTTTCTATGATGACTATGATGAGAAAGATTTCATGTTTAAAGGTTCCAAGTTATGATTTTAATGACGATATGAGATTATTGAGCTATCTTTGATTTTTCTCAATTTTATTCATTGTTCTTGGTCTCACCTTATAATAATTGTTCCTTCAATTGTAAGATAATTGTTCCTTCAAGCGATGATGACTATTCCATAATATAATCGGAGGTTACCGACCTTACGTCACTCCGATAGAGACATAACTTTCCTTGGGCTCTCATGCATGCTGCTTATATGATATATGTGTATATGATATATGTATATGTATATGGGGAATATGGGAAAAAGGGCGAGGCGCTATAGACGCATGGCCACCTGATCAGCTGGTATAATATGACATGATATCATCCTAGATGCGGGATGCCTGGATGCGGGACATATGTGGTTAAATGGATCGGAGCAGACACCTCGGCAACATGATATGTTCTATTTTATGTATACATGAACAAGAAATGTTTTTCAAAGAAAGTTAAGCATGCATGGCATCCGCCCTAAGAGGCACTCATATGTACAGGTTACTCTTTTATCTTACGATATGCTCTATATTTCCATTCTGTTATTTTTCATACTTTACATCCCTTACTATGTTATTATTCATACCTTACATACTCGGTACATTACTCTTACTGACGTCCCTTCTTGTGGACGCTGCGTTTATGCCCGCAGGATCAGGTAGACAGTCGGACGATCCATTGCAGTAGGACCTCCCCTCGGCGGCGCCGCACGCTCCATTGATCCGAGCTACGCCCTTTAAGTATGCTATTCGGTTACGTACATATATGGGTACGGCAGGGCCTTGTCCTGTCATTTCTACAGTTTGTACTCCATAGAGGTCTGTAGACAGTGATATGTAGCCGTGATGTTGTGCAGCCTCGTCGGCGTTTATTTTGTTGTACAGTATATATGTGTGGCGGCCAAATCGGCTCGCGCTATTACTCTCAGTGTTTATGTTTATATGTATGTGTTGTCCGTGAGTTCCCGGTGTAGTGTCTCTTATGTTGATTGTTCGGGAGACAGTACAGCTTAGTTACAGATTGTGTATGGGCCCAGGATAGTCAGTGAGCAGTAAATACAAGCATAGGAGTGCTTGGCCAGTAGTGGTCAGGCACTTGTTACGGCCCATCAGTTTGGGTCGTGACAATCTCTCCATGCCTTTTCTATCTCCTCATAGTGATCAAGTCACGGTGATCTGGCGAGAAGGTATTTGGGGTGACAGGTGTGTGGAAAGAAACAGTTGGAGGTGCGGGGTGGTTTTAAGGTGCGTGGGCAGCTTTTGCGATTGGTAAGGAGATGATGCTTGGGGGTATGGTGAAGCCAGGGTTAGCGTGTTGCGGTGCTTGGTAGGATGGAACTGAGTGAACAATTCCAGGGATTTGGACAGTGTTTAGAGGTGGTGGGGTATCGTACGACGTACCAATGTGAGCTGGTTCAGAATTGGTTGGGTGTGGGGTAAATGGCATTGTGGTTCTAGCAGGATAAGTAGGGACATGATCGGGTGGCAGCAAAATTAAAGACAGAAAAGGTGGTGGAGGCCTCCTTACCTCAGTAGCTAGCTCTTTGGCAGCATTGGCCATTTCAGCTTTTGTAACCTTCTCTTGAAGGTCTGCAACTTTTTCAAACAATATTTTGATGTCATCCTCAGAGTGCTAGGATTCTTGCAGGTTTGGTGGGGATGAGTTCTTGATGACAAGCTCAGTCTGATTTTGTTTATTTTCCAAAGTACCAGCCATCGTTGCCTTTCCTTTGTCTTATTGGGAAAGGGATGCTATTACAGCTTTAGATCATGTGAAGTATGCCAGTGTGGAACGAACACGGATCAACTTTCTCTTTCTATAAGAAAAAAACAACCCAAAGGCAAGTGATGTTAGTACGTTAGGCAATAATAAATAAGGCAAGGTATCACATATAGTTGACATGTAAAGCACGTAGCACATAACAAATCATATGTTTGATTCAAATGCTTAATTAATCCCTTGTACCGAGGTTTTGGGAATTTTAGCTTTTTGAGTCATGTGGGTCTTGGTTTGGGTAATGGGGGGAATACATAGTTACATAATATAGGGATCGAGTTTTACGTAGAATGCCTACGTATCCCTCCGCGGGAAATCAGGCCCTTCTGTAGTTCGAATTACATAAAAATATGACACTCCTACCTTAAACCTTCCCAAAAGACTTCCCAGACCAGGCCTAATAAGGGCTTCCTACGTATCCCTCCTTGGGACATCAATTCGGACGTAGTTTCATTTACATATGAATAGGGAGGGGGGGGGGGGGAGGTAAATCTTTTCAAAACACAAAAGGGGATCCCCAAAATCTGCCCAAAAGATGGCCTCTCTTTGAGATCGGAACGAGTTGTTTGTCCTTTCAACCACGGGTTTGGCCAAAGGCCCTACTTTCTAGTATTGGGGTGGGAGTACTATCCAAATCCCTCCCGTATGGACTAAATGCTCCAACTCAAACTTGAAAGCCTCGCACTCTTCGATGACGTGCCCTAGGGCTCCAGAATGAAAGAGACAAATTATCCTCTGACTTGTTCCCACTGACGAGGTTTCCCAAGCGGCTCTGATCGGATGGACCTTCGTCGTGCTTGCTAATTTCGGGAAGATGCTTGCGTACGAGTCCTTAAAGATGGTGAAGTCATAACGCTAAACATGAGTGTCCAAAATGATTTCTTTATTTGGGGAGACCATGTGATGGACTCACAACGACCTTGATCCCCACAGCTTGTGGATTGTCTTATTATCGATCAATCTTATGATCCTTTTCCTGAAGGCCAAGCATTCATCGCAGTGTGACTGGGTTGCTCTTTATGGAACGGGCACCTCTTGTGTGCGTAAATTGGAGCGCAGGGTGGCAGCCGCTCGTGGCTAGTACAGGGGGGCCCTCACACTTTTCAGTTTATCAAAGATTTTCTCGCCTCGCACATGTTTAGGTGAGATGCGGTAAGGACTAGCCATAGCCTTGAGTGCAACTGCCCACCAAGTTGGCGACGCCAGGCGGACAAACTCTATATGTACTTTGGGGTCCTCCCCTTGGTTTGTGGAAGCAACAGAGGAGGCCTCCTTAGATGGCCAAGTAGGCTCTTGCGGGTCGAATTTCGCTTTGTAGTCTTCGGCTTCTTTCCCATCTAACAGGGGTATGTACCTGTGGGGTGTTCCTTTGGCCTCGTACATGAGGTTTTCTTGATGATGCCCCGTCCTAATGGGCCCATTCGGCGGACTTTCCGCTGAATCCATCATCTCGTCGGACTCTTTGATCTTGGCCTTGACTGCTTGAATTTTCCTTTCCAAATCCTTAATCTTCCTGCGAAGTGAACCTTTGTTTTCCCTTTTGATGACAACGTGTTCCGGAGTGTTCATGGTGTCAAATCAATCTTTTGGAAATCTGACTAAGGTTAGTTGAGTCAATCGGGCTTTCAAGTTATTTTGGGTGCTTTCTTTGTTTTTCTTTGGGATAATGATATGTACATGAGATCAATCAACCATTCAAACGAAACATATGAAATATAAAAGCACATAGTCACATAGCAATATATCAATAAGCATAAATATACTATTTGCATTCCTGAGGTTTTCTAATCGTTTGAAACATAAATGTGTCGTTTATACCAAATCATTGCCCCATAATCATAAAATTTCATTAATAATATTCTTCCCCGAAGGGCTACAAAAGATAAATAAAGACAAGATGGACAAATAAATCAGCAGAAGTGTGCTCCTGTAGACGATGATGAACCCCTGTCGGTCCTCGCCCTTTTGGCCTTTCGTAGGGCAGTCTGGATGTGGAGATGAGTCAATGTCAATACAGCATCAATCAAAATCCCCTTGTTGGTGAAAGTCATCAATGCAGTGTCGTCCATTATATTTTTCATTCGATCATCAAGCTCCAACAGGGTAGTCATGTGTGAAATCCAACTATTGTTTTAGGCTGTCTATGATGGCCTTATCATGCTCAATCTTTTCCAAGTATTTGGCATCCCTATCATCGGCTTGACTTTACATCAAGCGGGCCTTGATTTCAGCCTTGGAAGACTTGTCTTGGACATAATGGTAAAGGATAGGGCCGGGGGCAAGTGTGCCTTGCCAGCGGGCCTTCAACCAGTCTTTATAATTATCGTCACTCCCCAGGTTGAACCTATCTTGAGCTAAAGGATATGGACCCCAAGTGATGTGACCATTCCATTCTCAAACTATGTATCCACCCATGTGAATCTTGTCTTCCTCGTAGTCGACTATGAATTCTCTTATATTTCTTACTGGGGGTATCATTTGGGTCCTTCCAAACTATCTCAACACCTCGTATCTTAGAACTCATGTTAGACTCGTAACGTTAGAGTTTTAGAGAAAAATTTGAAAGTTTGTACGTATTACGAAAGTGGTTGACCAGCCTACTTGGGGCACCCGTAACTCCATTATTAGTTGATAATTTGAGAAAACTTAAAATATAAAAGTTGTAGCCCTTTGGAATATCTTTCCAACGGTATCTTATGGATCTCAAACGGAGCCCTGTGCTAAGAGTTATGCCTGTTTTACTATCACTGGTTGGAGCAGAATTTTCAGATTTTGGGTTACGTTTTTAGCCTTTTCCTACTCGAATTGGGACTCCTTATTTTATTATTGTATGAAGTAAAAACGTCCCTAACACTATTTTAAACCCTAAGAGACTATTCTTTTTCTCTCTACCTCCATCCCTAAAGAACCTAGACACTTCAATCTTGCAAGAAACTCATTCTTGCAATCAAGAAAAATCAAGAAACCTTCAAGAATTTGGTTTGACAATCTAGTTTCCTAAGGTTTCCTCCAAGGTAAATATTTTAATCAAGAACCTTTGTATTCTACAAGATTTATCATTTATAAAGACTAGAATAAATCCATCCATCCCGTTACCCTATAAAAATCAAGAGTTGTAAAAAGTTGGAGAAAACTCTAGTATTTTTCTGTTGAGTTTCATTCCGACCAGCCATATTAATTTGGTGTTTACCGATAATCTAACCGTTGGATCAAGCCCAAATTTTAACTGAGTGTTCATAACACATAAGTCTAAAATATGAACGGTGAAGATTGGATTTGGAGGTCCGGAGCAGTACCCTTTGAGCCACGAACAGTAGCTACGAAAATCAGTGAAAATCCTCTCAAGGTTTCCAAATTCAATGCTTTTGGAATTCTTCTTCAAAGATTCAGACTTTTCTTCAAGTTTTGGAGCGATTAAGGTATGTAGAGTTACTATCTACGTGTGGGAACATCATTGTTCTTCCCAACGCCTCATAATCCATAAATTATGATTCTTTACGAAAACTAGGATTTCTAGACCATGTTCATGATAACCCTAGGTCCATGTCCATGATTATATTATGTATGAATTGTTATAATTCCATCATTGAGTTCTTAATATTTCTTTATGATTATTAAGAATCTGTCCGTAATCCATGAAAACCCATATATCTCATTCCATGGGTTCATGCATGCTAGTTTATGATATATTATGCTATTTTCAAGAAAATACTATACATGTTTTTACAAGTTCATGCAAGCAAGCTATAATTCATGATATCCATGTACAAGCAAGTTATATTCATGAAAACCATGGGCAACAAGTGCCACTTATTTTACATGTTCAAGTTTTTGGGAGTTGCTTTAATTACCGAGGAAGGCTTCAGATAGCCTGAAACTACGTAGCCACCGTAGGATGAGGATCGCTCCACCCATGTCCCGGACGATCTCTCATAATGATTGGATCCTTTCATATTTTATTAAATCTCATGTTCCCTGGCAAGGACTGAGTGTTCTGCTGGCGGGACGCAAGCACCAGACCATGGATCGGTTATAAGTTATTGCTCTCCCTACTTATGATATTTTTACTATATATATATATATATATATATATATATATATATATATATATATATATCATAACCAGTATTTCGTTCATGTTCACGTTCGCTTCTTATCTTTATTATTTATGTCCCATGTTATTTCATTCGGTTGCTTTACATACCAAGACATTCAATGTGCCGACGTCCCCTTCCTATTGCCCGGGGGCTCGCATTTCACGATGCGGTGCGATTTACGGGACGACACATCTTGCTCGTAGGACGGATTCGTATCAGCTTATTGGTGAGCCCCATCTCATTCGGGGTTTGGTCAAGTTTTTGTTTTATGGTTAGTTATGCATCTAAGGTATGCTGGGGGCCTTGTCCCAGTAAGTATGTTTTCCAGTCAGACTCATGGTAAAGGTTTCATAGACTAGACAAGTCAGTTATGTTATTTCAGACTTTCGGAGTGGTATAGCCATTTTGGCTCATTCATGTTATTTTCGTACTCATGTTTAAACAAGTATTTTTATTAAGTATTATGACTTATTACGTTTTATAAAGGCTCATCATGCATTCACGTTATATTTCGCTCATGTTATGCCTCATGATGATTCAACAAGCCATGTGGTTCGCTCGGTCACATGCAGTAAGGCACTGAGTGCCGTGTTTAGCCTGGGCCATGGTTCGGGGCGTGACAAAGCTTGGTATCAGAGCCTAGGTTCAAGTGTCTTAGGGAGTCTATGAAACCGTGTCCAGTGGGGTCACTTTTATATGTGTGTGCGCGCCACACATATAAATAGTTGACCACCAAGACATCTAGGATTGTCTCACTTCTTTCAAATCTAGATCGTGCAATAGAGCTATGTTATCAGAAATCAATTGAGCTCGTGCATTGTTTCCCATTCTACCAAATACGCCTTATCTCAACGGGTGAGGGAGATGTAAATCTAATCATTATCGATATGCTGCTTTCAGATGGATTTATCAGGAATTATTCTAACTCGTGCCATGAAGCTTAGAGCAGTAAGTGACATTTTTTTTCTATCGAATTCTGGATGTATCGAATGCGTAAGCGATGAGAAGAAAATTTAAGACCAAGACTCGCCAAATGGGCCTGGTGTGTTTATCGGTGATAATACCATTTTTTTTTGACAAGTTTCGGTATGGTAGTACATGTAGGCTATTTACCTTACATAGTAAGTTTATTTGGGTTCTTTGACCATGGAGCTATAGTATAAGGATGATAGTTCAGATTTAAGACCCTACAAGGTAACATGTTATGAAGTTAACCATGAGCAGATGATATTACATTTCTAGGGATAGTTTTTAGATTATTTAATATATTTTTTTTTTAAGCTTATGCATTCAAATCAGACCTAGAAAGTATGACGTTAGTAAGTTACTACAAGAAGCAAATATTTCTATGAGATAAAAAGATATGACAGTTCCCTCTTAGGGTTATGTTATTAAGTATTTTATCCCTGATGTGTATAGTATGGTATAATTTTGAAAGTGGGGGTTAGTTGTTCCAATTTCTCGTTTGAGACAGATGAAATTTCCCTAAGTGTGATCTATGTCTATAGTTCAGAAAGATAGTATACAATCCAAGAATAGAGTCATATGAGGAGGAAAAGTTAGAAATAACCTTATGTTTCACTTTAGTACTCAGAGAAGAATTAGAGAATATGATACTAGCAAGTGGTAACAGAAGCTTAGTAAGTAAGTTTGAGTAGATACGGTGAATTAGAAATTTTCAGCAGAGTTAGTAGAAGTATGATTTGAGTTACTTAGTCAAGTTAATACTAGTGAGTGGGCAATCGTCTAAATACACCGAAGGCGCGTTAGAACCCAAAGGGTTTAAGTTAAATTCGAGGTATAGACATGGGTGAAAGAAGAAAACCATCTAAGCGAGAAGAGAGCAAGCTACGAAGAAGAGCCTTTAAGAATTATCGATAAAAGAGTTTTCCCCAAGATCGACAAAGCCGGTTATGCCGTATGTACATTAGAAACCCATTCATTTAAGTAATCCAATTTTCCCACTAAGTAAGACTTGCTTGAAGTAAGCTAAATAAATGAGTCGTCAGTATTTTAGAGGAAATTAGCGGAACCACTAGATGACCACTTATCGCTAACTTAAGGGATCCACAGGCTTTAGACGTCTGCTTTTGAACTAAGGGAGAGATAATATGATAAGGTGTCGATATAGATGTTGTGTTTCGTAAGTTGATAGGCGTCAGAGGATCACAGTTTCATGTAGCCAAGATAAGGTGCGTAAAGATAAAGTGTGTGAGAATACTAGGTACTGTCATGTTATGAGATCAAGTTTTAGATCGAATAAAAGGTTTAAGAGTGTAACGTTTCCAATTCCGAATAATTCATGCACTATGTAGTACCAATGCCCAAACGTACTCTACACATGCCTAGCATACCTATCTTATGCCCTTGTTAAAGCTTTACACTCCATGTTTAAGATACAAGAATTAAGACTCCATACGATAGTAAGCTATGCAAGGGAATGTTCTTTCATGTTTCTCACATCAGGTTGTACTCATGTCCAAGGTTAAAGACCGCATTCATGTCTCACGTATCTATCGTGCTTTTATACCCATGACCACGTTCTAGCTTCTAAGTGCTTTCTGAATATGATGTTGATTTTGATAATGATTGAGGAGAAGGTAACACAATAGTTGAAAGACTAAGAATCCTATGGAATGCCCACCTGGTCCTTGAACAAGGGAAAAATGCCTTAGGTAAATGATTTATTTCAACTCCAAAGATATGCTACCTACGTTCTCACGTACTCGTGCCCACGACCGACTTCTTTGAGCATCCACATATAGAAATAGCATAACAGTGGGGTTGGTAGGTAATGATAAGAGTAAGTCAAGATGGATGTCCTACCCACGATTCTACGTAACTCATGCTTATGTTCCTCTGGTTACTGTTTTAAAACAGCTCGTAGCTTGGCACAAAGGATGCCATTTTCTTTTCCGAAGTACTTATGCCCTGTTTAAGTTCAAGGTGACTTTCTACTTATGCCTTAGGTGCTTGACGAACGAAACATTCATGCCTATGATCCTTTCCTTCATGAGTCTTATTTTATAATAAGGGTGTCGACTTACAGTAATAAGTGTAAATTATGTTGAACCATGTCCCATTCTATAAGTATAGCTAAGTTCCAAAAGTGATATCTTATCCATCCCTATGTCTCTAAGTACTCAAGAGTGAAGCCTACAACTTATACTCCATTTAAGTCACACTTATGTCTTATTCACACTTCAATATTCATGACCTAATGTCCAAATGTCAGGGTATGTAGCTTCGAAGTACTTATGTAAACGTCGTGTCTCTCATGCCCCATGCCATGCTACTCATGTATTCATGTCTTATGCCATATTAGTCCCATTTCCATGTATACATGTTCCATGTTATGTTCTTCGATGATGTACCCATGCCACGTCTATCTTCTAAGATGAAGTGTCTGATTCGTATGAATGATCCCTTTCTCTCACTCCTTAATGATCCGCTTACAATAATAAGCAAGGTAAGCCAAGATATTCATATCTATGTTTCAGAGCGAACAAGGTAAGGTTCGAAGTAAGGTATGTTCCAAGTTCATAGTGAGATCCCTTCAGGTATTCTATGGTACTTATCTCAAAAATATTCTACTCAGATTTGATGTATCATGTCATGCCTACGCTAGAGCTTTATGAATACCTATGTTAGAATCATATTCCTAGTATATGACTCAACTCTATCTCATTCGCACGGAGTTGCACTTACATTCAAAGCCTAAGTCGTACTCTTATCTCGTATGTCTATCGTGGTAACACATGAACATCTATGATCAAGTCTCTAAGTGTTCAGATCCTACCTGCGCTCAGTATTCAACCCTCATGTTGTAACAATCATGTTTTCGACATTCAGATCTCATGTTGATGTCCATGTTTACACGTGTTTGTATCTTATAAAAGTTTAGCACTCATGTTTTCATGCCAGCCAGTCTTCATGTATTTATGTCCCACGTCATGCTCCTCACGTCCAGGTAATCATGTCATGTTCGTGCCTATTTCCAGTACTCACGTCATTCATGCCTACAAATTCTCTTCCAAACCCCATGTATAGTAATCATGTAATCATTCACCAATAATCATGTGTTCGAGCCGGCTCGGTATTCATGTTAGCCACATTCAAGATTCGGTAATTAAGATTATGCCACATCATACGTATTAAGATACCCCGTGAGGTTTATGTTGATACTTTAGTTAGGCGATAGGCGTTTGAGAAATGTCATGAGAGTCCGAATTACGAAGGAAGTCTTGCCATAATTTTCGTAAACTCTAGAGTTAGTAGTAACTCTTAATCATTATTTATGAATCGAGGACAATGGTTTCATGATTCTAGTTCATGTAGGTGCTACTCAGTTTCATGTTCCCATGTACATGTTTATATGTAATCACGTATTCGTTCTCATGATCCATGACCATGTTTTCATGTAATCATGTCAAGCTCTTATGTTTCATGTCATTTTCATCACGTTCATGTATTCATGCCATGTCAGTCCCATACCTAACCAAGACCCATCATTCGAGGACGAATGATCCCAAGGGGGAGATATTGTAACACCTCGTATCTTAGAACTCATGTTAGACTCGTAACGTTAGAGTTTTAGAGAAAAATTTGAAAGTTTGTACGTATTACGAAAGTGGTTGACCAGCCTACTTTGGGCACCCATAACTCCTTTATTAGTTGATAATTTGAGAAAACTTAAAACATGAAAGTTGTAGCCCTTTGGAATAGCTTTCCAACGGTATCTTATGGAGCTCAAACGGAGCTCTGTGCTAAGAGTTATGCCTGTTTTACTATCACTGGTTGGAGCAGAATTTTCAGATTTTGGGTTACGTTTTTAGCCTTTTCCTACTCGAATTGGGACTCCTTATTTTATTATTGTATGAAGTAAAAACGTCCCTAACACTATTCTAAACCCTAAGAGACTATTCTTTTCTCTCTACCTCCATCCCTAAAGAACCTAGACACTTCAATCTTGCAAGAAACTCATTCTTGCAATCAAGAAAAATCAAGAAACCTTCAAGAATTTGGTTTGGCAATCTAGTTTCCTAAGGTTTCCTCCAAGGTAAATATTTTAATCAAGAACCTTTGTATTCTACAAGATTTATCATTTATAAAGACTAGAATAAATCCATCCATCCCGTTACCCTATAAAAATCAAGAGTTGTAAAAAGTTGGAGAAAACTCTAGTATTTTTCTGTTGAGTTTCATTCCGACCAGCCATATTAATTTGGTGTTTCCGATAATCTAACCGTTGGATCAAGCCCAAATTTTAATCTGAGTGTTCATAACACATAAGTCTAAAATATGAACGGTGGAGATTGGATTTGGAGGTCCGGAGCAGTACCCTTTGAGCCACGAACAGTAGCTACGAAAATCAGTGAAAATCCTCCCAAGGTTTCCAAATTCAAAGCTTTTGGAATTCTTCTTCAAAGATTCAGACTTTTCTTCAAGTTTTGGAGCGATTAAGGTATGTAGAGTTACTATCTACGTGTGGGAACATCATTGTTCTTCCCCACGCCTCATAATCCATAAATTATGATTCTTTACGAAAACTAGGGTTTCTATACCATGTTCATGATAACCCTAGGTCCATGTCCATGATTATATTATGTATGAATTGTTATAATTCCATCATTGAGTTCTTAATATTTCTTTATGATTATTAAGAATTTGTCCGTAATCCATGAAAACCCATATATCTCATTCCATGGGTTCATGCATGCTAGTTTATGATATATTATGCTATTTTCAAGAAAATACTATACATGTTTTACAAGTTCATGCAAGCAAGCTATAATTCATGATATCCATGTACAAGCAAGTTATATTCATGAAAACCATGGGCATGATATACCATGGGCAGCAAGTGCCACTTATTTTACATGTTCATGTTTTTGGGAGTTGCTTTAATTACCGAGGAAGGCTTCAGATAGCCTGAAACTACGTAGCCACCGTAGGATGAGGATCGCTCCACCCATGTCCCGGACGATCTCTCATAATGACTGGATCCTTTCATATTTTATTAAATCTCATGTTCCCCAGGCAAGGACCGAGTGTTCTGCCGGCGGGACGCAAGCACCGACCATGGATCGGTTATAAGTTATTGCTCTCCCTACTTATGATATTTTTACTCATGCTATATATATATATATATATTCATATATATATATATATATATATATCGGTTTCACGTTCAGTTCTTATCTTTATTAATTTATGTCTCATGTTATTTCATTCAGTTGCTTTACGTACCAGTACATTCAATGTGCTGACGTCCCCTTCCTATTGCCCGAGGGCTTGCATTTCACGATGCGAGTATCGGTTACGGACGACACATCTTCTCGTAGGACGGCATTCGTATCGGCTTATTGGTGAGCCCCATCTCATTCGGGGTTTGGTCAACTTTTTGTTTTATGGTTAGTTATGCATCTAAGGTATCTTTGGGGGCCTTGTCCCGATAAGTATGTTTTCCGGTCGGACTCATGGTAGGTTTCATAGACTAGACAAGTCAGTTATGTTATGTCAGACTTTCGGAGTCGTATAGCCATTTTGGCTCATTCATGTTATTTTCGTACTCATGTTTAAACAAGTATTTTTATTAAGTATTATGACTTATTACGTTTTATAAATCCCGGTTGTTTGTTCAAAAATTCCAACCTTTCTCAAATGCTTTAGATCCACCATTGTAGAAGCAAGTTGCACCCTTAGAAGTAATGGCAATGGTTTTGACACATGTTTAAGGCTCGGTTTATATCAGCAACAATGATAGGGATTAGGTCAAAGTATTTGGTTTCTCCATTTGTGTTTATGCCATGAAAGATAGCATGGGTGACTGAAATGATTCGGGTGTCTATGGCTAAGGTTCCATATTTGGGAAAGACCATTAGTCCCAAAAAGCAAATGCCAAAGGCTAAGGGTCGGGTGGCTTCCCACTCGGCAAAGGTTTTGAATTCGGCGGGGTGTTCCACAAATCCATTTGGGTTACCAAATCTTTTATACAATTCTCTACAGGGTATGGTTGGACCGAATGTCCAATTGGCAAGGGTTAAGGATAACATTTTCAGTATTTGGTTGTGGGTGGGCTTTTCTGGGATTAGGACATAGTTGTCGGGTTTCTTTCTTCTCTTCAAACCCATCCTCTCATTGTTTATGATATCCCTCAATTCTTTCAAATTCGGGGCCATTTCTACATTATCCCCAAATCTTAACACCATCCTATCTCGGTCCCAAAACCCGGTAATTACCTCAATCAACTCCCTACAACCTTTCATCATCATAATTGAGGGTAGGTTCCGCAAATGGAAAGTAATCTTCTTCTTCTCATCCTTACTCATCCAAACCCACCATATATTAAACAACTCGGGTATCTCAATAACCATGTCGAATTGTAAGTCGATCGATATCTAAAAAAATAAAGGCAAGGTTAATATCCCCCCCCCCCCACCCCAAACAGGCAATGGTTTGGCACATAGGGACATAAAATGTTTCCATTTAGCACATAATGAGATGTGGTGTCTTTTGGGTCATAGACCGTATTTGACAAGGTTACCTAATGGGCTTTAGATACGTCTCAAATATCCAAAACCCGTCTAGTTCATCTTTGGATTTGCTTTAGCTCTACCGTAGGCATATGCAAGAGTGAGTTTTTAGAAATGACCTTGGACCTGAGGGAACTACTCGGGGTGAACCGTTGTTGGCTGTTGGGTGATTGCACACCAACTCCGCATTCAACGTGTTCCAAAGAAAGGGTGTTTTGGGTTTTTTAGTGAAGGCTAAACCGCGAGATCGCGTGTCCCTTTTGAAACCATGCTTTTTGCAAGGAGTGGCAGAATTGATGATATTAAATGCATGACAGTTTATAATTTGCAAAAAAGTAAACACTTAAGCAAATAATCACTATTTAATCACATTATACTGAAACCCTTATGGTTAGAACCTATAAAATCCCCAGCAGACTCGCCATCTGTTACGGTTCACTTTTACGCGGGTGCATAAAAGCTACTAAGAAGTTGTGGACTCTATTTGGATTTTATGTTTTTAGAGTCGCCACCTAATTTTATAATGGAAATTGGGGAAAATGGGTAAAAAGGATTTATCAAAACAAGAGAAAAACCCTTTCAAACCAAAGTTCGAGGTAAGGGTTCTGGTGATCCCCTGGGGAAGGTTTTAAGCACACTAGTATTAAGAAACCATAGAATATGGTTGACCTATGAGCTTCAATGTGTGATTAATGTATTTATTTGCTTAACATATTTCTTTCTTGCAAAATTCGTCTTGCTAATCATCAATTTCCTTTTTGGATGGGAAAAGATTTGGTTAAAAAATGTTTATAAGGATTCGAATCACTTCATTTCCGAACCAAAACACACTTGGGATTTCTCCCTAGTAGAGTTACTACTAACTTGGTCCTAATGGTATGATTTTAATCCTTTTAACTCCTAATGATATGATTTTAATCCTTTTAAGTTTTATTACTTATATAGAACATAAGTGGAGTATATCTCCTTTATAACAATAGTATAGGCATGGATAAAAGGAGTTTATTGTTTTATTTCCTTAGTCTATTGAAGCTCGTATTTTCAACTATATTCCAATACCAAAGCCATCGTATTCTCAAACAAATGTCCAAATGTATTTCCTCTTGTTTTTATGCCTTAAGTTTTGGGCTCTTGGCCCAAAATTGTAAAAATCCCTTAAGTCTTTGAAAGGAGTTGTGAGCCCAATTTCAATTTTTAGAAAGGTTCAACTTATACTTATAAAAATCTGAGTTTTTGCATCAAAATTAATCTAAGTCTTTTTCAAAGCCTGTTTGACAATCTCAGCCCAATTTATTAAGACTCCAAAAGAAAAGGTGGTCTGTTTCTGCTTCTTTTTAAATGAGCTTGTGGCCCAAAATAATCCAGTCGTTACTCATTCCGTTTTCAGCAGAGCTTAAGGCCCAAAATAGTCCAAGTTTGATCTCAAAATGCCATTTTCCAACTTGCACATTAGTTGTATAAATCCTGATTTTTATACTTGAAAGAATATATAAGATTTAAGATTACCAAATTCATGCTTGTATTAAGATTTAACCGAGTTCGAAAATTATTTGAGGTAATTACCTAACGACTACGCGTATTTCCTAAGTTCTAATCGCATAGGGGTTTCAATATTTACAAGTGTACAAATACACAAATATACATAAGTATATACAAGAAAAATAAAGAAGAGTTAGGTTGGTGGGACTACCTAAGCCCACCAGTTGCCATTTTCACCCATGGTTGGGCCTTCAAATATTTCAAACATCACATGGACTCGATCAAGATGAAAGGTTACGCCTCAGGCCCAACAGGTTTAATGGAAGAAGACGGCCCAAGTGGCCACGATGTTTTTTCACATGTAAACAAGGAAGGGGAAAAGGAAAATACCGGTTAGAAGGTATCTAATACTTATCACTAACTTAAATAAAACTTGGATTCAAACATACACAAAATATACATATTCGTGCATACATAGTATATTCATTCATCAAGTATAATAAAGGGACCAAAGAGCCTAAGCAGATAATGAGAAGAGAGAAATGTGGGCAGGCCTAATTTGAAAGGGAAAACAGCAAGAAAATAAATCCCAAATGCGAACAGATTCACAACAAGTCAAGGAAAGGCCCAACACAAAACAAATAGGGAAAACCAAACCCAACTCAACATTGCTATAACGCACAAGATAGAAGTTCTGAGCCTACATGAGTGATATACCTTAAGTATACTTGATATAAAAATCCATATATACTAGAGGTGTATAGAGACTGTATATATCTGATATGCTTAAGTATATCTTCTCTATATCATAACTCAAACAGGACAAAAGTTAATTTCAACTTAGAGAATGTTATATCTAGTTCTACTTTAGGTTTTATACACTTAACATACTCAGGATTGGTTGTGCTAGGCTGAGTGTGTACACTCAAAGCCTTCCCACTCTTTCCCTAGCCCTAGGTGTTATACCCCGTACTTGCGGAGAAGCACTTATCACATTTGAGCGTAAGTATGTTAAACAATGGCTAAGTAAAACAACTTTGGAGTATAAGGGATGAAACGTTATTAAGTAAATTTTATGAGTAAAGGATGCATTTGATGAATTCCACAAGGTCCTATAAGG
>NW_026713258.1:0-29202 GCF_029784015.1 Lycium ferocissimum | reverse complement strand
TTATAAATGGGCCCCCCTCAAACATAAAAGTATGACCATGCCCCCTTCTTCCCTTTTTTGAGATTTCTAGAGAATTTGACCAAATAAGAGGGTTTAGTCATTTTTTTTTAGTCCTTTTAAATTCATGGGGCTTAATCCCACCCTTGTGGATGGAAAACATCCCCAAGAAATAAAGCCCATATATTTCTCTTTTTTTTTTTCTACAATTCATGAAAAAAAATTGTTCCCCAAAATTTCCCAAATTTACCCTTACCCTTTCCATTTTTCCCACGAGTCATTTTGGGAATTTTTCCCTTTTTTATCCCCTTTGACCTTTCTTAAAAAGCTTCCAAATTCTTTGAAAACCTTTCATATGTTCCCGAAAAAAAAGTAAGCCCTTTTTTTGACATCCCCCCTGCAATTACCTTAAGTTACCCGGTTCCCAAAAAAATGCGGGATATAACCCCCTTTGGGGCCGGGTTCCGTGATTCGTGCCCACCGTTGGTTCCCCGCGTCCCCAAGTGGGGGCCCGGGATCTGTTTACTTCCGTTTTGATTCGTTTGGGTGATTAGTGGGGATGGCGGCCGGGGATACCCGATCCGTCCGTCCGTCCCCCCCGCCCCGTACTGGGGGCCCGGGTTTTCCTTTACCCCGCCCCTATAAAAAGGGTCGGGACCCGATTTATGATATGTGTTTGTATATTTTATACTCGTACGGATCCGAGACTCGATTTGCTAAGAACGTCTTTACTATCTCCCGCCCCCGTTTCGGACTCGACCTCGTCCGAAAACGAGCCCCGATTCCCAAAAGGGGTCCGTCCGTACCCTCCTCGTCCCCGGGGTTTTGGTTTAGACTCGAAATCCCTTTTCCGACGTCCGATTTGTTGGCTTCTAATTCCGCGAATTGTACCTCTGGGTGCCGTCCGTACACTCGTAAGTCCACCCGCTACCGGTTTCCGTTTCTTATGATTTTACATATTCGCCCCCCCGATTATGTTTATGTATGTTATATTTTCCTCTACATACTCGGACACCTTCGACGCCCCCCCCTCGCCGGGCGGCACAGCCCCCCAGTAAAAAAGGCCCGGGGAAAATCCCCGCTTGGAACACGTTTGCGTGGGGAAAACTCCCTTGACCCCGGAACCGATATTTTTTGGTATATATTTTCTTCTTTGTTCATATCCCAGTACAGGGGGGGGGTCGGCGGGGCCCCCCCCCGCCCTTTCCCGATTCTTTTCGTATGTTGAGGCCCGGAATTTTTTGTGGGGGGGGGGCCAGGGGCCCGGGGTGTCCCAGTGGGTTTGGTAATTCGTTTACTATGAACCCCCAACGGTTTTCCGTGGGGGGGTTAAGTATGTATATATAGTATAGTATGTTCGCGCGATTTTTTTTATATCCGCAAGAGTTTATCCTTTTTAAAGAATTTTTATTTTTTGGGGTACCCCGGGTTTTCCGGTGGGGAAAGGTCGTAGGGTGTCCGAATTGGGGCCCGACCCCCCCAGGGGGTTGGGTCGGGGCCCAAAAAGGGGTATCGAAGCGGTCGGGCCTTTGGGAATTTTCGGGGCGAGGGTTCCTTTTTAATCCCATTTTTCGGTGGGTGCCCTCTATGAAGGGGGAGGTTCCGGACTCGGGAATGTTATGTTACCGTTTTTGGAATCTTAGATCGTGCGATGGGCCGTATTATTAGGATGACTTTTTTCGACGGTTGTTGTTTTTTTTAAAAGTGCTCCGGGGGGACCTTTTCCCAAAAGGGGAAAAAGCAAGGAGGGAGCCCACCCGGGATCCCGAGAGTTCCCCGGGTGGGTGCTCGGAACACCCCCGGATTGTATTTGGGCCGGAGGGTTGCCATTTTCCGCCCCCGGATGACCGGAGCCCCCCCGGGGGCCCTTCCGGCCCCCCGCTCTCCGGGGGGGAGGGGCGGGGAAAGGGACAACAAATTGACAAACCGTGGGGGACAAAAGTTTTTGGGACCCAAAAGCGATGATGACGATGCCCGGGGGGGAAGCCCGAGATTTCCCCGGACTCGACATGCGGTCCCCCCCGAGTTTTTAGGGCCCGGTTTGGAAATGGGCCCCCCCCTGATTTCACCCCGGCGGACCCGGTTTCCTTAGGGATGGTGGGCCGGGAGGCCCATCCTGTTGTCGCACGAGTTACGAGATGTCTCCCTTAATTGGTATGAGTCCCGGGGCTATGGGGGGGGTGAGAATGTTTCCCCCGGCCCACATGGGAGAATTTCACCCCCTTTTCCCCCCCGCCACTTTTTCCCAAAGGGGGCTGACAAGCAAATTTGCCCGGGTTTTTTTGGCAGAAAAAGCAGAGGGGTCGGAGTGTTCGGAGTATAATTTGGATTTTGGGATTTTTTTGGCCCGTTATGCGCCGAGCTATGTAGCCGATATGGAGGATCGGAGGGCCCGGGCCCGTGATGGGGGGCCCCTTTTTGGTCGTTTGTTGCTTTTCCCAGGGCAACGGACGGTATGGACTCCCGAAGCTTATCCCCGGTGTAGAGGACCGGGTAAGGGATCATGGGGGGTTATGACGGGGAGGCGGCCCAAAAGGGACGGGCCGGGGGGTAAACCGGGAGTTTCCCGAGGCGGAGGGCCCCCCAGGCCCCCGATAGATCTTTTCCTCTGCCGGGTCCGGGAACAGGGGGTCCGCCGGCCTTTTGTTGTGCGAGTCCTTTCGGGTCCGGGCCGATTTCCCGAGCATGGGGCCCGGACGAGTAGGGGCCCGGGGGGTCGGGGCCACCCATCCCCCGGTGTACTTATTGGGGGGCCCCCTTTCCGGGGGGCTATGACGGGCCCGTTTTTTTTGTGGAGCCAAATCATTTGTGAGAGAATCCCCATGCGGCGGTTCAGTGGAAAAACCCCCGGGGTGGGTTCCGGGCTCTTTTTCCTTCGGGGGGCCTGCCCCCCGGGGGGGGCAGGGATCCGGCCCCCCGGGAAAGCCGGGGCGGGGGGGTCGGGGCGGACCCTCCCGCCCGGCCGGTCCCCAAACCCCCCTATCGCGGCTAGTCGGCGGGACCCAGGCGCCCCAAAACGGGCCCGGGGAATGTTATTAATTTTTCTCGGAAAATATGTCACCCGGTCCGTCCGTTTCCCGTTCAACTATATTGTATTCGACGGATTCCCTTGCCCCTTTCGCCCTTCCGTTTTGGAAAAGGGTTTCCACTTGCCCCCGTATTTCCCCAAACCCGATTATTTTTCCCGTGATATACCTTTGTAGGGCCGACTGGGTTAAAAAACCTTTTTGATACATCTTTTCGTCTAACTCGATTTCGAATCGTGATAAATCTCATACGTCCGACTTCAAGGTATGCCGACATACTTCTATGCCGTTTTGACAGGGTTTAAATGAAAATTTTAAAAACCCCCCGCTGAATATGAGTTTTTTGATATGTTCGTTGCCGACTCGATCGAATCGTCCGGGTAAGTATGATTATGTTTTCCCCTTTTTCCCCGCCCCTTTCCGTATCGATTGGAACGATTTCACCCGACATACCTCCCGATCTTAAAATTTTCCGAAAATTTTTTTCCTTTCCCCCTTTTTCCCGATTTAAAATCGTATGGCCCGCTAGACTAATTGGGAGAAACGCCTGGAAGGGGATATCGAAGAATGATGAAGGAGTTGGAAAAGAAGGCTTTTATAATCAAATATGTAGTTGGCAAAAAAGGGCCTTCCCGAAATATTTGCAAAAACCCATAAGGTTAATTTAACATTGAAGGGCGAATGTTTTAAAGGGGGGGGATGTTATATCCGGCAAAATTTTCGTATTGAAAATTTGGAAGTAACCTTGACTTGCAAAGGGAAAGAGGTCAAGTTTGGATTTTTCTTAGTATTGATGTTGATTATGGAAGTTTGAATGTGGAAAAAACTCTGGAAGGCCCAAAAAAAGGGGGAAAAATTTGGGAAATTTGGGAAAATTTGTTTGGGGAAATTCTAAAATAGATTTTTCCAATTGGGTCAAAGGAATAAAATGAAAAAGAGGCCCAAATTTGGGGAAAAGGGGGCGGCCATGTTGGGCCCCAAATCCCCAAAATTTAAAAAAATTTTCCATGTGCCAAACATGTGATTATTAAGGGGGCAAATATATATAGGTGATCCTCTCTAGAATTTTCAAGAAAAATCAAAACCAATCAAGAAAAAAAGAGAAAAGGCCAATCGGCCGGGGGAGAGGGAAAAAAAAAGGGAAAAAAAAAAAAATTTCTAGCTTTTAAACTTGGGGTTAAAATTTGAATTTTTAAAAATATTCTTAGTGAGCTCAAGGTTTTACCGGGGGATATAAATATCTTGGCAAGAAAGTGGTTGTGGGGGCAAGGAGAAATCATTGAAGGAAGGTAAGAATTTCATGCTTTTCTTTTGTTATGGAAGGGTTACAAAATATGTTAATGTGAATTGATGAATATCATGAAATTTGGGGGGTGTGTGCATGGGTGTGGTTGTGCAAGTGTGTGCATGGCCGTGTATTTTGTGTTGTGGTGTAGGCAAAAGGGTTTAGCTAACTTTATGTTGTATTTTAGTTATGGTTGTTGTGAAATTTATATTGAAAATGAAAGTTGAATGAATTGGGTTGAATTGGAAAATGTGGTGTTTGGTAGTGTGGTATGGGTTGATGAAATGGAAGTGGGTTAATGTTGTTTGTATATGCTGATTATGTGTTGTGATCCTTGCAATGTAAATGAAGGTAAAATGATGTAAGTTCGCCTTGAAATGGAATGTAGGAACATATGTCGTTTTAGCATGATTTTATGAAATTATGAAAATGAAGTGGTTAAGGTGCAAATTATGATTTATGTTGATGAATTTGGAAGATGGAAATGTGTTTATGAACTTGTATGTTAAAGATTAGAAGAATTGAATAAGCTATGGCTTTGGTGGAAAGTTGGCATAATTTGTATATCTTGTGTATATATCGTAGAAATGTTATTATACGCTTCCGAATGGTATTGTAATGATCTCGATTAATAATGAATGTGGAAATATTGATATTGAGTTGGAGACGCGAAGTTGGAAAGGTGACTAAATAGGTTATATTGTGTTTTATTGTGATTATTGATGTTGTTGTTGGGTTGTGTTGATTATTTTGGCCGAGTTTGAATCTCGGGGATGCTATATGTATAGGGGAGGTGCTGCCGAAATTTCGGTAGACAAGTATAAACCCAAGATTGAAATGTTAACCCTCATGAATAGTAACTGGTATAGGTGACCATTTGCAGATTTTTAAGCAAGGGTGAAATTGGACGAGCGTAAGGCGAAACCAAGGTATGTAAAGCTTTGCCATCGTTCTTTGGCATGTTAAGGTGTATTAGGCTTGAAAGCGAGCCTCGATCGCATAACTTTTCACACTCAGGAGATTGAAAGTAGCTCCAAACCATTCGATTAAGATTGGGAAATGTTCCTTTACTCTTTGTCGGCACATTGCCTATGTGTGTATAACTTCCATAAATGGTCGGAACACCACAAGATGATTATGGACGACTCATTGGGCTTATTATCCATAATTTACGTACGCCATTATGATTGGGTCGAGGTGGGCCACAGAACTAATTACTTTCTCGTATGGCTTAAATTGACCTATTTACATCCGATCCTCACGAGTAACTCTTGGTTATTCTTCTACCAATATACAATAAGTATTATGACTATTTATACGAGCCTCATAATATATTTTGACATACGAAACGGCTACGGATATTCTGTCACGAAATGATGTTTAATAGTGCCATCCCAAATGACGTATGCGTATTCCGTTATGACTATGATCCGATAATTGATTTGACTTGTCTTACGAACTATTTCGACTTCATTGAGTGCGCGTATGTCGCCCATGCATATGGTTCTCATTGATACATTTGGTGGATGCCTCAATACTTCTTTTCACGCCGGGCCGGGTTACGTGATTACGTGCACTTGGCTGCATTGTTCACGCGTCCCTCGATGTGCGGGCGGGATGTTTGTGTTTATGATGCGATTATGTGATTTATGTGGGGACGGGTGAGATGGCATTTGATACGATACGTCTGTCCACGCGTCCCGTACTAAGAGGCGGGTTACGTACCGGCCCCTTCCCAAAGGGCCCGGGGTCCTTTATGGGGTATGTATGTCCCTATATGCTTATGACTGCTGGGAGTCCCAGACTACTTTTATAAAATTCCCTTCCCTCTACTTCGCACGTCTTTTTGGGTCACCGTCCCTTTCTTCGAGTTTCGATTTCCCCTAAAGTCCCTCCCTACTCCTTTTACCTCGGGTCGGTTTGACTCGTAAACACACTCGGGGTTTTTTCATTGTGCTTTCCGTCGGCCCCCCCCCTCGTACCTCCCATTCCCCTCCGGACCCCCTTTTAAATCCCACTCTTTCCCGGGTCCCATTTTGTCCGTTATGATTTTACAACCAAAATCGATTAGTTTTGGGGATGTTATATTTTGCACATACCCCGGACACCTTCGTCGCCCCCCCTTTTTTTTTTTTGGGGGCCCCCTAAATGCCCGGAGTAAGACCGCCCCGTGGTACGCCACCCTTTAGGGCACTTTCTTTGTACGAAGAGCTCCCTTTAATCCGGAGCGATACTTTGGTATATATATCTTCTGTTGTTCATATACGCTGTACATATGGTTATTTGGGTACGGCGGGGGCCATCTGAATCCCGTCTGCATTACGTACATATATGTTAGGAACTGCCGGACATGTTTGTGGGTTGTGGGTTGCCACGGTTCGTAGTGAGTACAAGTACGATCGGTAGTGCTTACTATGATAGCCACTAACGACACGTACAGGGTTAAGTATGTATATATATGTATATGTATGTTCGCGCGATGTATTTTATATCTGCAAGAGTTTATGCCTATCTAAACGGAATTTATCTATTTGGTAAGCCAGATCTGTCGGGTAGGTACGTATGGGTGTCCAGTTAGGGCACCAGTCACGGCCCACGGGGTTGGGTCGTGACATATGCATAGATATAACGTGCCCCGGTCCTCTAGTGAGGGACGCGGTAAGTAAAACCATCAGATGCATATACATATAACGTGCCCCGGCCCTTTAGTGAGGGACGCGGTAAGTAAAATCATCATATTATGTACATATAACGTGCCCGAACCCTTTAGTGAGGGATGCGGTGAATGAAGTCATCATATGCCATCCTGCCGCCTCCCGTATCATCGTATCATTTCTGAAACATCATATAACGTACCCGGCCCTGCGGTGAGGGGCGGTGAATCATCTTTGTAGAATCGTGCACGAATACATGCCCTGGCCGGGACGCGATGAAAGAGATAATAACGATCGCACGAAAAGCAGTGGTGCGAAACCATGTGCACATAAAACATTATTACGATTTCGATGGAATAATCAAAGCGAGCGTTATTTCAAAATCGAAACGATAGTCAAATCGAGGTTTTTCTTCGAATATCGCTCGGGGACATATCAGCAAGGAAGAAGTAAAGTCACGTATTGGAATCATAAGTATAAGAATCATCATTTCACACTCAACGGATAAGCATATAATCATACTCGGGGTCGAAAAAATAGTCATATTACGTTAACTCAAAGAGGTCGTCGAGCTATACAAAGGAAAGTCGCGGGACCCACGGACGAGCGTCAACCCAATCCGGGCCCGCCTATGGAAGTTAAAGTCATTATACGTTATGGAATCACTTACGAGCATATCAAAGCAATCCGGTTCTGTCTATGAAAGTTACGGACGTTCGTAGTTACAGAATCTTTTACGAACAAAATCTCTTTATGAAACTTTTGAAATCCAACCATACAAAAGACATATAAGCCATAGCTTGACCATATAAGGATGCCAACATCAAGAAACAAAAATAAGGTCGTAAACACACTCGGACTTTACGAATAGAATTACCCCGAAGCTCATAACATATCATAGCTTACTCACACTAAGACATGCCAAAAGAAAAGAGGGACAAGCTTTACATACACCCGCTTCAAGCTATCCAAACTTACGCCTCGGCTTCTCAAAATCTACAACAATGTTATTAGACATCCGACATTAGCCATAAGCATCGAAGAATTCAATTCCAAGCCATTACTTTTTCTATAGAAATTTGGGCAGCATTTCCCTTATAAGTTCATCGACCCCGAGAATTCAACTCGGCTAATCCTTCAACAACAATACCAACAACCATATAAACGACATCAATAATTGATTTCGAATGCATTCTAACATTAATAACTCCTTTCTACATAATTCGAATACGTTCAATTACGTTCAACTCAACATACTTTCAAGCTAACGTCAACGCCGCAAGTTCAAGTACTAATCCAAGATCATTTAAACAAGATTCAAGAACATTTCAAACAATCCGCATAATATTCGAGCAATCCAAACAATATACTACTTCACCCGAAAACCTCTAAGTTCAAGAAAATAATCAACAACACAATTCTTCCTTTCAATTTCATCAACCATACCAACAATTCACACATTGACAACATTATCTTCATTAAATCCATGAAACTATATTTGATTCACATTGGCTTCCAAAATCAGCCCACACACGACTTTGACTTCAACTTAATTCATTGGTTCTTCGCTTTGTTCATCATAAATCCACAACAAGATCAACCAAACGCTAAACAAATTAGTTCTTCACTTACTACACAACACAACACACACGGCCAAATCCAACATACACGGCCAAACATCAACTCCAATATTTTATGAGTTTCATCCATTTTCACACATTACAACAACACACAAACATGCTAACTACAATTACTTCACCACTCTTACACAACACACACCCATACACGGCCCACACACACACACGGCTACACTTCCACATGCATCTTAATCTCATGAACTTCATTCATTTCCACATACCACAACATGTACAAACCATCCATAACACATGAAAAATGAGATTAAACCTTACCTTCACTTGGTTCTTCACTCGGCTAGAGCTTGTGGTTTGCAAAAATAATTGGTTTTGCTTGCTCCAACAATCCCTCCATGTTATTTTACACCTTCTAAGGAGTTGAAACACATGAAGAAAATAATTTTTTGAAGAAGAATTTTTGGTCTTTTTTTTTTTCTCCGTGGCGAATGGCCCTTTTATGTTTTCTCCAACCTTCTTGAAATTTCCAAGAGATAAAATGATGAAGATGACTTAATTAGTCATCTTTTGCCACTTATATAATTAACACATGTGGGCTATGGCCCACATCCCACACATGGCCACATATGGCCATTTTCATGAAATATTAAGTTTCCATAATTCACTTCTAGCCCTTAATTTTCATGAAATGCTTAACTTTCCTTAATTCACTTTTAACCCCAAATCTTCCTTATTCCAAGTTTACCCTTAACACTCTATACCAATAAAAAGATGAATATGCAACTTATGCACTTTTAACAAAAACCAGAAGAATTTACAACCTTGTCCTTAACTTATCATGATTAACTCGGATTATCCCAAGGTACAAAATACGGGATATAACATCCTTCCCCCCTTTAGAACATTCGTCCTCGAATGTTCAACTAGTCTCATAGGGTCTTGTAAGAACCTTAGGGGGGGGGGGGTTTATTACTGCAACGTGCAGTCTCATCTCCTTGTCTTTACTTCAGACCCTTCTACTATCCCCTTGCTCAGATCTTGCTCTCAACTTTCCTGTCGCACGTGATGTTGCAACCTTCACACGAATATACAAAGGCGCTCAAATTAGCCCAAAGATGCCTTAGTGTGGCTTCCCAAATCCTTATGTTCCGCTTTGTCTTCGCCTCTCTTACCTCACGGCCATGTATCGGAATAGATTTTTGGCTCAACCATAGCCATGCCCTGTTTGTTCTCAGTACTAAATCTATCTCAGTAACTTAGCTTAACCCATCTTCACCTCTTTTCTTAATGCACCCAAAGTCCCATAACCATATTGTTACTACCGAATCCAAACTTTTCTCGCTAAGTATTCCCTCACTTGGTCTCATTCTTCGCATACAAATACTCGTAGGTTGCATAACTATTCTTGTACAGCTCGCATAAAATATATCCAATCTTAACTATAGCCTTTCATTCTCCTAGTTCATTCTGCTTTGCGTGTCTTCTCCGTACTAAAATTTCGCTCGTAGCCTATTGTCACACCCCAATTTCCGATAGGGTGTGATGGGCACCCCGACAACCTAGGCCGAGCGAACCGCGTACCTCATAATACTCATAGCCATACCGGGCCCACAAAGCACAACATAAGCACGGGGTGAAATTTTTTTCGGAAACACACATGCCTTTCATCTTTTCAAATCAAACGTAATTCGTAACCATAGCGAATCTATAAACACATGAGGTTCATAACACAATGCGTACTGATACATAGGCTTACATAGCCGTTTACAAACGAACATTACATCCACACGACACTGTCTGCAAAGTCTCTAACATAACTTCGAATACCATACAAAGCATTCTGACTCGGCAGCACTCCGGAGGAAATGGAGCTCGCCAATCCAGCCGGAACATCTTCCGCTAACATCATCTGCTCATCCGTGTGGTACGCACGCGGCATGAAACGCGGCCCCGAAGAAAGGGGTCGCATGCGGAATATGTACCGAGTATGCAAAGCGAGTAAAATACGAAAAACGAAATAAAGAATGCGAACGCGAGCACAATAGTCCAAATACCAACGTGCCTCGACATCCTAGGCATACATGCACAAGTCACACACATACCGCGGCCAGGAACCGGCGGTAATATCATAAATATACATGGTTACACATACATACATACCGCGGTCAAGAATCCGGCGGTCATGTCACGGCCGCGGTCAAGTATCCGGCGGACGATATCACACATACACGTACCGCGGCCAAGTATCCGGCCAGTCATGGTACAGCCCCGGTCAAGTATCCGGCGGACAATATCACACATACACATGCCGCGGCCAAGTATCCGGTCATGGTACGGCCCGCCGCGGTCAAGTATCCGGCGGACAATATCACACATACCGGCCGGGACTCGGCGAAAAAGGTAATAACAATACACACGAGCGGGATCGTAGCGACCATACGTATATAATTTATTTTATTACAAACTCAACAACAACCAAAACACGCCCCATTCTTTCAAGGCCAAGACAACAATTAAATCGGGTTCTTTTCCAAACATTATTCGAAAACACATCAGGCGAACCGGAGATCATAATCCCGTCAAGATCACATGCGTACGAGCAAATAAATAATTAAATTGCCTTCCAAATTCGATGACCAAATATATTTACTAACATCGGTAAGTGTTAAACAAGTTTCAAGTTTAGCGGAATTAGTATACAATAGTTATAATTTTTCTGAAATCGTTCTTGTGTGTCAAAATGTATTGTAAAACCCAATGAAGTAGTCAAAATAATTATCTTATAATAGTCGGGGCGATAGCCAAAAGTTCTTTTTCAAAATCACACAAATATACCAAACGAGAGCGACATAGGAAGATCTCGACGCGTGGGCCCCACCTCGATCAAATTGAGGCGGCGGACCCCAAACTATGGTCATTAGGCCCGGCGAGGTCATAGACAAGGATCCAAGGCCCTCCAATATCATTTAGGCGAACTACGGGTGTTTGAGCAAATATTTCAACAAAACGGAGACATTTCCGATTCAATTTCTACTGAATGAAAAAGGGTCAAAATGAAGCTCGGATTCCGAGGAATAGAGTCGTCCTCAACGCTCGAATCTCGGCCTAACATACTTAGGACATGCCAAGAGAAGGAAAGAGCAAGCTTTACATACCTTTGTTGTGCCTCACGCTCGTCAATTTCAATTCCCATTTCGTCGAAATCCGCAAATGGTCATTCTTACCGTTACTATTCATGCAAGTTAGCATTTCAACTTTGGTTAAGCATTTGACTACCGAAATTCGGCGGCACCTCCCTATAAATATGACACCGAGATTCAACTCGGCTCAAAACATCAACAACAACCAAACAACAACACCTACAACCACAATAAACACAATACAATCCGCAACTAGTCTTCTTACCTAATGCAATCGCTTCCATTCCGACTTCAACTTTCAAACCATCACCACCATACTCACATTCATTATCAATCAAAATCATTACAACGCCATACGGAAGCGTTTCATAATATTTTTACAATATATATACAAAGTATACGTAATATACAAACTTTCCAACATAAAGCTAAAATTCTCATTTCAACTTCATACCTTCAAATCCATACCAACTCAAACCATTAAACCTTTATTAATGTTATAAGAATCATAACGACACAACCAACATGTCAAACAAAACAATTCATTTTCATTACAATGTTTCCATAGCTCACGGCCAACTTCCATATTCCTAATTTCAACCTAACTCATTCAACTTTCATTTCCAACATGAACTCCATCATAACCACAACTAAAACACAACGCTAAATTCAACTTACCTTAACACACACACACGGCCAAAATCCAACCTACACGGCCAACATCAACTCCAACATTCTATGAGTTTCATTCTCTTCTACATAACACAACAACACACAAACATGCTAAGTACCATTAATTCGTTACTTCTACATACAAAACACATACACGGCCTCTTACCTATATGCACACCCATCATGCAAACCTTCATATTTCCATAAACTCTACTCATTTCCATATACTACAACACAAACAAACCTTCATGACATAAATAAAAGGGATGAATTCTTACCTTTTCCTTCCAACTTCTTCACTTAACTCAAGTGTTGAATTGATGAAACAAGGACTCAATCTTCCAAAACAACTACACCAAGTCGAAAAGGGACCTTGAATTAGTTTGAATACCACAAGAAAATAATTTTTGAAGAAAGATTTCCAAGGGGCAAATATTGGAGGACATGGCCGAATGCCATGTCTCCTTTGTTCTTCATCTTTTGTTATTTCCCTTCTCTTATTTTCTTGAATCTTCCAAGTGATAAGGCTCCCTTATATAATGTCACATGGAAAATTAATTAAATCAAGTGGGCTTGGCCATGCATGGCCGGCCACCCCTCTTTATTGGGCCTCATTTTTCCTTTTTATTTTTTTGAGCCCAATTGGTTATAAATCTCATTTTGTAATTCCCGAATCAAATTCTCAAAATTCCAATTTTTGCCCTTGGCCTTCCTCAATATTTCACATTCAATATTTCCTTAGACATCACATGCACCTTAAGTAAGATCCATCTAAAGCCTTATTTCTTACCATTCCGAATTATCTCCAATTTTTCCGAATACGCACAAAATGCGAGATATGACACCAACCTTACCCTTAACACTTTATACCCTCAAAAGATGAACATGCGACTTATGCTTTAAGACAAAATCAACAAGACCGGAAATTGAAAGTCTTGTCTTTAACTCGTCGCAAACAACTTAAAATATTTCGACATACAAAGTACGGGGTGTAACACCTATCTTGTCTTACCCTCTTTTTTTGTAATCATCCACTTTCCAACGTTATATTATTCACGGCCTTTACAAATGATTCCCAACACTAGCTCAATTATCATCCTAACTTCTCCCTTTTAGTACTGGCTTTTAGATCTTGCTAACTTGTCTCAGCAGGGAACCTTACCTATAGCCCAAACATCCATATCCAAGATATTATAGTGTCGATTGTCTTTATCTAACATTTGCATCTCTCGCACTCGCTTCCCCCCTTTAGGGGTGTACTTATACTATTACCCGATTATGCTCGCCCTATGTCCATATTTCCAGTCTCACTTAGGCGGCACTTTTATCCCGACATTTTGATCCTCTCGCCTTTCATTTACTCACTTTCTTTCTTTCCCAAATATCATCGTATTGGAACTTTCCAAGCTCACCCTATAGCGAAAACAACATCAGCTTGCCTTGTAACATTCGTGCTCTTTTTCTCTTCACCGGTCTAATCTGCCCCGTTCTACGCGACCTCTTAAGGTTTCTGCCCATTCCGCAGACTCAAATTTTCCTTAGATTACTCTAGCTTCTCATTTGCTTCTTACGTCTGAGCTTGTAAGACTTTCAGAAAACTTCCTAGGGGGGTCACCCATCCAGAAATTGCTCTCACTCCGGCACGCTTAACTTTAGAACTCTGATGAAATACGATGCTTTAATGCTAATAGGATCGCGTCCACTTCACCGTATGACCTTTATCACATAATCTGGAATAAGTCAAAGTCTTAACAGATCCCGAAATGTTCTCATTCTATCTCGTTCCTCATTTGTTCTATAGCTCGCTTTTCCGATTCATACTTGCCTTTACATTCTAGCTACATAGATCACATCATAACTTTGGCCACTTTCTCACTCGGCTTTACCTATTTCCATGACAATCCTTATTATATCCACATTATACCTCATTCGTAATCAATCCTTTAATGTAGCACTTCTTAACCCTTTTGCCCCTTTCTGATCAACTTTATCCTTAATATTTCACAAGCTGTCTTATCGATACATTCATATTCACCACGATCCTTTTCCTCTGTACCCTTGTCTTAATCATACTATTATTTCTTTTAACTATAAGCTCATCATAATTCGTCCTCGCTTATCCATTCAAATTCGGTACCTTAATATAACTCTCTATCAAGGTTAGCTTGACCTTTTCTAAATCGTCTCTTAATATCATAAGCCCTTTCCAATTTCTTTTTACCATATCGATATCGACATTCTAATTACTATTTTCCCCAATTCAGCGATTAACTTATCCCTCGAGGTCAGCCGTACTTGCATCTTAGTCAAGTCTTATCATTACTATCGGCACGACCTTTCAAGTCGTATTACAAACCTATGTCTCATTCTCTCTTTATTTCTAGGAAAATTTCGGCAGGGTTCCCTCTGTAACTGTTACTATCTCAAAACCTGCACGCAAGAAATACCAACAATGCCTCACCGGGCCAACATACATACACATATCATATCATATCACAGCCTCGGGGCTCTCAATATCAACAACGGTACAAAGATAATGGACATACCTTGTATGCTTACTCAAAAAGCATTCTCGTTACACTTTCTTGTTTACTTTCCTTTTCAGTTTTCCAATTGTATCTCAATCGTACTTCAATATCTCATCTGACATATATCTTTCATACCTTTGCTTACCTGCGTACTTTGTAACTTTCAACATCATCAATCACTTCCTTCTATCGGTGTCATTCTTCTGCTCGCAACCAAAGGTTAGCGTAAGAAATCTCATTTCCTATGACTTGGCTCTATGGCACGATCTCGGATGTGAAAGAAGAGTAACCACCCTAGATGCCCGTAGCCTCTGTTTATAAATGTGGCGCGCTTCACACCATATAAATGGGACTCTCTACCGGACACGACTTTGCGGACAACCCCTAGGACGAACTGCTCGATACCAATTTGTCACACCTAATTTTCGATAGGGCGTGATGGGCACCGACCCTTACTTGGCCGAGCGAACCCGCTGACTTTCGTTATACTCATAATCATCTTGGGCCCTTAAATCATAACATACATACGTAATGAAAGTTTTTCAAAAATCAAACATGCTTTTCATCTTTTCAAATCAAGGAAAATCTGTATACATATGAAACTTGTAACACAACGCATAATAATACGTCGGCTTACAGAGCCGACTACAAAACTAACATATCATATACACGTCACTGTCTGCAAAGTCTCTAACATAGCTCTAGATACCATAACAAAAGTACTCTGACTCGGCAACACTCCGGAAAGAAATGGAGCTCGCCAATCCAGCTGGAACATCTTCTGCTAACATCATCTACTCATCTGTACGTACCTGCGCGGCATGAAACGCAGCCCCCAAAGAAAGGGGGTCAGTACGGAATATGTACTGAGCATGTAAAGTATAGAATATCGTAAACAGAATCGTACTGAAACAAGGAGGACAGAAAAGTAAACAATAACCAGAAATCATAACGCTTGCCTTTGAAACATAAACCATACGTATCAATTTCATATTATTTCATGGGGCCCGGGAAACATAGTCGAGAAAATCATCTCGTACATATGCATAGATATAACGTGCCCCGAGTCCTCTCTAGTGAGGGACGCGGTAAGTAAAACCATCGGACGCGGTAAGTAAAACATATACATATAACGTGCCCCGACCCTTTAGTGACCCTTACTTATCATTTCACCTGTACCTCTTAGCAAGTCATATGAACGGTGCTCTTTTTTTTTTTTTTTTTTTTTTTTTTAACTAAACATTAACATTAGCAGCTTCATTATAAACATAGACCAGTTAGCTTCGCTATCACTTCATACAACGGCGTCAAGATGCCAAAATACCACATTTCGAACTGTACATCACTGACTGAACGTGTCTGTCCACGAGCCTCTAGACATACTATACATATACATAAGAAGGGCCAAGCTCTGTCATGCCCGAATATACACATACAAAACAGTACCAAGGAAGTGAGGCTCCGGAACAACTGGAGCGCTGTCAAGTGCGGCTGGTAGAGCTTCTAGGGATCAAATCCGCCTGTCTGCTGACCTGCGCGGCATGAAACGCAGCGCCCACAAGAAGGGGCGTCAGTACGAATAGTGTACCGAGTATGTAAGGCATGAATAGTAATATGCGAGAACATAAATCATGCGTAAAGACATAAAAGAATTACAACTCAAGTCTTGGGGTAGAAACATAACCTGTACAATAAGTGCCCTTGGGCAGAAACCGTGCTTTCTTAGCTTTCCTTACTCATTTATATATATATACACATACATACATAAAAATAGAATATATAATATTGCCGAGGCGTCGGCAGCCGATCCATTTGACCATAAATATGCACATCCCGCGTCCGGCATCCCGCGTCCGGACGATATCAAGTCATGTAATGCCAACCGATCGTGGATATGCGTATATAACGCTCGCCATTACCTCCCTCTTCCCCATAAGTATATGAAAATTCCATGTATGAATATCGGCGTCTATAGCGCCCATGAATATATGAAAACTCCATGTATAAATATCGGCGTCTATAGCGCCCATAAATATATGAAAATTCTATGTATAAATATCGGCGTCTATAGCGCTCTGACTCGCTATTAAATAATGTACTTATACCATGTTCATTTATTAGCGCGCATATAGCGCTCTGATTCTGTTATCATTATCGTCGTAGAAGTATTCTCATTAAAGTAGTTACAACACTTATTGTTTAATAATCAAAGCACTAAAGAAAACCTGAGAACAGTGGGCCCACCTCGAGTCAAATGAGGTGGCGTGCTCAATTTACCTATAATGCGTGTCGTGACGTTACTTATGAAGGCCTTAGGGTAATCGGGTCTTATCCTTGCACGTTCTAGAATATTTAGACACTTCTTTCACAATTCAAGTACTTTTAGTTCAATCTTCCGAATGAATAGTACCTATTTTCAATCGCGGATTTCTAGAGTTAGGAAAGTCCCGAGGCGCGAAATCAAACCTATACGTCTAAGACATGCCAAGAAAGGAAGGGGAAACCTTACATACCTCTTTCGGCCTCTTTAGCTATTCCGAATTCGCGTCGCAATCTCGTCAAAATCTGCAAATTGGTCATATTTACCAAAACTCTTATTAGGGTCCTTAGAGTTGAATTCTTAAGGAGGCACTTGGCTACCGAAATTTCGTAAAGCACTTCCTCTGTAAATATACCATCCTCAACATTCAACATAGCCGAATTCTCAACAACAACAATCCGGGAATTCAAACCCGGCCAAACTATTAACATAATTCAACAACAATACTAACAATTTCCAATTCAATCAATTTACAACTTCTTCCAAAACTTTCCAATTTTAATGAAAATAATAACAACCTCATAATATGTATTCCAACAACACCATGCCAATGTCATTGTCTTCCATACATATAAGAACATAACATTCGATTTACATGACTTCAATCACAAGTCTCTATTACTACAACTTCATAAGATTATTATACATTCCTTAGCGACATAGTATTCGCAACGCAACGACAACCAAAACACTAAATAAAATTGGCTCACCCTTTTTCATTGTTCAACGCATATACACGGCTTACACCTACAATACACAACTCACGGCCACAACATGTTGGCATGACTACCACTTCTCCAAAATCATTCAACCTTCCTTATCAACATAGCATCCACAATGATAGCAACCAAACACTAAATAAAATAATTGGCACATAATTTCCATACACACACACATGGATATACATGCACGGCTACCTCCTCTTTTTCATATTTCTCATGAATTTCACTTCTTTTTGTATACTACAACATGCAATAATATCCATAACATAAAAAAAGAAATGAATTCTTACCTTCTCTTCAATTCTTCACTTTGCTAGAAATTTAAACTTGCATGAACATGAAACTTTCTTGCTCCAATGGACACCTAACCTTGTTAGGGACCTTTCAATTGGTAGAAAATAATTGTTGGAGAATTTTTTTGAATTTCCTTGGATTTTTCCTCCTTGGCCGATTGGCCTAGCTCTTTCTCCTTCTTTTTTTTTTTTGTTCTTGTTTTCCTTGAAATTTCTAGAAAATTATGGAGCAAGGATGACTTGGTCATCTATTTATTGACCAAATTTTTCCCTATTTATAAATAGGTCCTTCAATCTTAAAAAAAATGACTACATGAACCCTCTCTTATCTTTCTTGAATGCTCTAGAGGATTTGACCAATTAAGATGACTTAGTCATCTTATTTGTTGCCATGCATAAACTAATCATGGGCCTAACCCATGTACATGGCCGGTTGGGCCTTGCCCATTTCTTTAAAAAAATTCAAGCCCATTTATTTTTGGGCTAGTTCTTGTAATTCATGAAACGTTTTTCCAACTTCCAAATTTGCCCTTCGTCTTTCTCCAAATTTTCACGGGTCGTATTGCGAATTTCCTTTTATGCCCTTGACCTTTCTTAATATTTCCGCTTCTAAATTTTTCCACAAGCACTCCTATGCCAAACAAAATAAAATGCGGCCTTGCTTATTGGCTTCCCGCGATTGCCTTGAATTATCCGATTGCACTAAAATGCGGGATATAACATCCTCCCCCCTTTAAAACATTCGTCCTCGAATGTTAAAACTGACCTCATGGGGCATTATAATTCTTCGGGGAGGTCTCCTTCGCCGACATCTCACTTATCACTCAACATATCTACCCCTTCTGCTAGTCTAGTCCGTCTCCGCTTACATGACTTTTATAGGGTTTCTAGCCACTCTACACGCCCTAATTTACACTGGGCTGCCTAACTTTGCATTCGTCTCTTGTTCCCTTATTTACGAAATTTTCAGCCTACTTCCCAGGGGGTCACCCATCCTGAAATTGCTCTCACCCTAGCACGCTTAACCTTGAAACTTTAATACATTTCAACGTCTTAGCGTTAGTATTTTCGCCGCCGCTCCCTCGTACTACTCATATCACATAATACGGAACAAGTTAGGGTCTTAGGGTTTTCAAATCGCCCACGTAACACATCTTTTCTCTTGTTTACAGTTCTGCCCTCCGCAATCTCTAGTATTCGCTTTTACCTGTACGTATAGCTACTCTTCGTCCTAATTTCCGAATTCTTAATATGTTTAGCAATACAAAGGCAGCGTAGGATATGATAGAATTCGAATCAACTGACACGCGTATCATAGAAGGTGCAAAAAAAAAGTACCTGTGGCCGCGTCTGCGGAAGGCTCAGGGTCCGTCGCCCGTTAGTGCATATAGGCGGTGGGGAGGGCCGGGCCGAACCGGATGCTCCTCCTCTACCTCGGCCGCGTCCCGCCGAAGCTTGGGAAGTACGTCCGGGAGGGCGTACGGTCGACGATGAACCAACCGCGGACCGGCGGCGGGGCCGGGCTTGGTCTCCCTCATACCTCGGTGGGCAATCACGCATCCGATGGCCAACCCGCCCGCAAGTATAGCAAGCACCGTGCTCGCGAGACACTCTCCGAGTGTGGCCTACCACATCGCGCGCACCGCGGCGGGGGTGGCATCATTTCGCTAGAATCGGCTCTATTCTCGGGGCTCGAAGCTCATCGACAAACCGAGGAGGTGTGCGGCCGCCGATTGGCCCGAATACCTAAATTGCTCCCGTGCCCGTCCCCCTCTATACTCGCTTTCCGGCCCCGGGAAATCGCCCTTTTTCTGGAGCCTCGATCTGGATAGCGCTCTTCTCCGCGTGGCTGGTGTTGTTCCTCCGTGTTCGGGCATGAGCCCGGATACGGGCAATAGTCATTCCGTCCGGAGTGAAGTCGTCGACACTCCTTAATTATATGCGGCCCCAACCCACTCACAAATCGATGTATATGATCCCCCATATCGCCGATCATGGCCGGGGCATACTGCCGCCGAATTAAAGCGGAGGTCGTATTCCCTAACGCTCATATTTCCTTGCTTCGAGGTTTAAGAACATATCGGCTCGAGCTCGCCGGACCTCCGCGGTAAGAAATGTCGCGAAATGCCTCGGTAAATTCTCGCCAAATTGGGGGAGGGGCATTTGCTCCCCTCGAAGATCTCCAACCGTCATACCACAGACCGGCTACATCCCGCAACCGTACGATGCCAATTCCACTGACTCTGTATCTGAAGCATGTATAATCCTCAGTGTCCTCAGCGTCTCGTCTATGAAATTCTGCGGGTCTTCCTCTGGTTTTGACCCATAAAACTCCGGGGGTCTTAGGGCGATGAAATCACGGGCCCTAGCACTTACATCGTCTGTCTCTCCGGGTCCGTATCTTGCCGCCGAGCCCGTGCGGCAACTAACCGAGTCAATAGCCGGATGGCCCCGCCACCGGCCGGCCCGGGCCGCCGTCTCGCCCTCCCGGGCTGCCCTAGCTTTCTTCTTCGGCGGCATTACCGAAACCATAACATAGGGTTAGGAAAGGAATATAGAAACACGGTAGCATAGCTCTATCGCACGATTTCGAGAATACAAAGAAGGTCATATTTCCTAAATGCCCCGTAGCCTCCTCGTTTATAAGTGTGGCGCGCTACACACCCATAACCAAGACTCTACCGGACACGGCTCGTAGACAAACCCCTAGGACCGAACCGCTCGATACCACTTCTGTCACGACCCAACTAGGGGCCGTGACGGGGACCCGATACTTGTACCGAGCACCCCTTACTTATCATTTCACCTGTACCTCTTAGCAAGTCATATGAACGGTGCTCTTTTTTTTTTTTTTTTTTTTTTTTTTTTTTAACTAAACATTAACATTAGCAGCTTCATTATAAACATAGGCCAATTAGCTTCGCTATCACTTCATACAACGGCGTCAAGATGCCAAAATACCACATTTCGAACTGTACATCACTGACTGAACGTGTCTGTCCACGAGCCTCTAGACATACTATACATATACATAAGAAGGGCCAAGCTCGTCATGCCCGAATATACACATACAAAACGGTACCAAGGAAGTGAGGCTCGGAACAAGCGGAGCGCCGTCAAGTGCGGCTGGTAGAGCTTCTAGGGATCAAATCCGCCTGTCTGCTGACCTGCGCGGCATGAAACGCAGCGCCCACAAGAAGGGGCGTCAGTACGAATAGTGTACCGAGTATGTAAGGCATGAATAGTAATATGCGAGAACATAAATCATGCGTAAAGACATAAAAGAATTACAACTCAAGTCCTGGGGGTAGAAACATAACTTTTCCGTACAATAAGTGCCCTTGGGCGTAAACCGTGCTTTCTTAGCTTTCCTTACTCATTTATATATATACACATACATACATAAAAATAGAATATATAATATTGCCGAGGCGTCGGCAGCCGATCCATTTGACCATAAATATGCACATCCCGCGTCCGGGCATCCCGCGTCCGGGACGATATCAAGTCATGTAATGCCAACTGATCAGGTGGATATGCGTATATAACGCTCTGCCATTACCTCCCTCTTCCCCATAAGTATATGAAAATTCCATGTATGAATATCGGCGTCTATAGCGCCCATGAATATATGAAAACTCCATGTATAAATATCGGCGTCTATAGCGCCCATAAATATATGAAAATTCTATGTATAAATATCGGCGTCTATAGCGCTCTGACTCGCTATTAAATAATGTACTTATACCATGTTCATTTATTAGCGCGCATATAGCGCTACGATTCGTTATCATTATCGTCGTAGAAGTATTCTCATTAAAGTAGTTACAACACTTATTGTTTAATAATCAAAGCACTAAAGAAAACACGAGAACAGTGGGCCCACCTCGAGTCAAATGAGGTGGCGTGCTCAATTTACCTATAATGCGTGTCGTGACGTTACTTATGAAGGCCTTAGGGTAATCGGGTCTTATCCTTGCACGTTCTAGAATATTTAGACACTTCTTTCACAATTCAAGTACTTTTAGTTCAATCTTCGAATGAATAGTACCTATTTTCAATCGCGGATTTCTAGAGTTAGGAAAGTCCCCGAGGCGCGAAATCAAACCTATACGTCTAAGACATGCCAAGAAAGGAAGGGGAAACCTTACATACCTCTTTCGGCCTCTTTAGCTATTCCGAATTCGCGTCGCAATCTCGTCAAAATCTGCAAATTGGTCATATTTACCAAAACTCTTATTAGGGTCCTTAGAGTTGAATTCTTAAGGAGGCACTTGGCTACCGAAATTTCGGCAGCACTTCCTCTGTAAATATACCATCCTCAACATTCAACATAGCCGAATTCTCAACAACAACAATCCGGAATTCAAACCCGGCCAAACTATTAACATAATTCAACAACAATACTAACAATTTCCAATTCAATCAATTTACAACTTCTTCCAAAACTTTCCAATTTTAATGAAAATAATAACAACCTCATAATATGTATTCCAACAACACCATGCCAATGTCATTGTCTTCCATACATATAAGAACATAACATTCGATTTACATGACTTCAATCACAAGTCTCTATTACTACAACTTCATAAGATTATTATACATTCCTTAGCGACATAGTATTCGCAACGCAACGACAACCAAAACACTAAATAAAATTGGCTCACCCTTTTTCATTGTTCAACACATATACACGGCTTACACCTACAATACACAACTCACGGCCACAACATGTTGGCATGACTACCACTTCTCCAAAATCATTCAACCTTCCTTATCAACATAGCATCCACAATGATAGCAACCAAACACTAAATAAAATAATTGGCACATAATTTCCATACACACACACATGGATATACATGCACGGCTACCTCCTCTTTTTCATATTTCTCATGAATTTCACTTCTTTTTGTATACTACAACATGCAATAATATCCATAACATAAAAAAAGAAATGAATTCTTACCTTCTCTTCAATTCTTCACTTTGCTAGAAATTTAAACTTGCATGAACATGAAACTTTCTTGCTCCAATGGACACCTAACCTTGTTAGGGACCTTTCAATTGGTAGAAAATAATTGTTGGAGAATTTTTTTGAATTTCCTTGGATTTTTCCTCCTTGGCCGATTGGCCTAGCTCTTTCTCCTTCTTTTTTTTTGTTCTTGTTTTCCTTGAAATTTCTAGAAAATTATGGAGCAAGGATGACTTGGTCATCTATTTATTGACCAAATTTTTCCCTATTTATAAATAGGTCCTTCAATCTTAAAAAAATGACTACATGAACCCTCTCTTATCTTTCTTGAATGCTCTAGAGGATTTGACCAATTAAGATGACTTAGTCATCTTATTTGTTGCCATGCATAAACTAATCATGGGCCTAACCCATGTACATGGCCGGTTGGGCCTTGCCCATTTCTTTAAAAAAATTCAAGCCCATTTATTTTTGGGCTAGTTCTTGTAATTCATGAAACGTTTTTCCAACTTCCAAATTTGCCCTTCGTCTTTCTCCAAATTTTCACGGGTCGTATTGCGAATTTCCTTTTATGCCCTTGACCTTTCTTAATATTTCCGCTTCTAAATTTTTCCACAAGCACTCCTATGCCAAACAAAATAAAATGCGGCCTTGCTTATTGGCTTCCCGCGATTGCCTTGAATTATCCGATTGCACTAAAATGCGGGAGCACGAATACATGCCCTGGCCCGGGACGCAGTGAAAGAGATAATAACAGCTCGCACGAGCAGAGTAGTGCGAAACCATATGCACATAAAACATTATTACAGACTCAATGGAATAATCAAAGCGAACTGTTATTTCAAAACCGAAACAATAGTCAAATCAGGTTTTCTTCCGAATATCGCTCGGGGACATATCAAACCGAGCTTCAGAAACCGTAGTCACGTATCGGAATCATAAGTATAAGAATCATCATTTCAGACTCAACAGATAAGCATATAATCTTACTCGGGGGTCGGAAAAATAGTCATATTACGTTCTTTCAAAAAGTTGTCAGAACTATACAAAGGAAAGTCGCAGGACCCACGGACGAGCGTCAACCCAATCCGGGCCGCCTTATGGAAGTTAAAGTCATTATACGTTATGGAATCACTTACGAGCATATCAAAGCAATCCGGTTCTGTCTATGAAAGTTACGGACGTTCGTAGTTACAAAATCTTTTACGAACAAAATCTCTTTATGAAACTTTTGAAATCCAACCATACAAAAGACATATAAACCATAGCTTGACCATATAAGGATGCCAACATCAAGAAACAAATAAGAGTCGTAAACATACTCGGACTTTACGAATAGAATTACCCCCGAAGCTCATAACATATCATAGCTTACTCACAGTAAGACATGCCAAAAGAAAAGAGGGACAAGCTTTACATACCTCGCCCGCTTCCTAAGCTATCCAAACTTACGTCTCGGCTTCTCAAAATTTACAACAACGTTATTAGACATCCGACATTAGCCATAAGCATCGAAGAATTCAATTCCAAGCCATTACTTTTTCTATAGAAATTTGGGCAGCATTTCCCCTATAAGTTCATCGACCCCGAGAATTCAACTCGGCTAATCCTTCAACAACAATACCAACAACCATATAAACGACATCAATAATTGATTTCGAATGCATTCTAACATTAATAAGTCCTTTATGCATAATTCGACGACGTTCAATTACGTTCAACTCAACTACATACTTTCAAGCTAACGTCAACGCTCGCAAGTTCAAGTACTAATCCAAGATCATTTAAACAAGATTCAAGAACATTTCAAACAATCCGTATAATATTCAGAGCAATCCAAACAATATACTACTTCACCCGAAAACCTCTAAGTTCAAGAAAATAATCAACAACACAATTCTTCCTTTCAATTTCATCAACCATACCAACAATTCACACATTGACAACATTATCTTCCATAAATCCATGAAACTATATTTGATTCACATTGGCTTCCAAAATCATCCCACACACGACTTTGACTTCAACTTAATTCATTGGTTCTTCGCTTTGTTCATCATAAATCCACAACAAGATCAACCAAACGCTAAACAAATTAGTTCTTCACTTACTACACAACACAACACACACGGCCAAATCCAACATACACGGCCAAACATCAACTCTAATATTTTATGAGTTTCATCCATTTCCACACATTACAACAACACACAAACATGCTAACTACAATTACTTCACCACTCTTACACAACACACACCCATACACGGCCACACACACACACGGCTACACTTCCACATGCATAATCTCATGAACTTCATTCATTTCCACATACCACAACATGTACAAACCATCCATAACACATGAAAAATGAGATTAAACCTTACCTTCACTTGGTTCTTCACTCGGCTAGAGCTTGTGGTTTGCAAAAATAATTGGTTTGCTTGCTCCAACAATCCCTCCATGTTATTTTACACCTTCTAAGGAGTTGAAACACATGAAGAAAATAATTTTTGAAGAAGAATTTTTGGTCTTTTTTTTTTCCTCCCATGGCCGAATGGCCCCTTATGTTTTCTCCAACCTTCTTGAAATTTCCAAGAGATAAAATGATGAAGATGACTTAATTAGTCATCTTTTGCCACTTATATAATTAACACATGTGGGCTATGGCCCACATCCCACACATAGCCACATATGGCCATTTTCATGAAATATTAAGTTTCCACAATTTCACTTCTGGCCCTTAATTTTCATGAAATGCTTAACTTTCCTTAATTCACTTTTAACCCCAAATCTTCCTTATTCCAAGTTTGCCCTTAACACTCCATACCAATAAAAAGATGAATATGCAACTTATGCACTTTTAACAAAAACCAGAAGAATTTACAACCTTGTCCTTAACTTATCATGATTAACTCGGATTATCCCAAGGTACAAAATACGGGATATAACATATGTTTAGTGTGTAAATGTGGTACTTTTGTTCAAATTTTACCCTTATTATGGGAAAGTGATGATACAAATGTAGTTTCTCGAGTTTGATAGTGTTAGAGTTTTGAGGTTTAATCATATATGCGTGTGTACTTGTGAGAATAACAAATATAAATTACACTAAACATCATAAATTGTTACCTTTTTAGTTATAAATGGATAAAGTAAATCAAAAATTGCAATTATAAGATACCTGCACCTTGAATATTAAAACAAAAAATGAAAACTGGTAATGATGCACTTATATATGTAGGTGCCTGTTCAATTGAGTCGATTGACCTGCACTACTGTTTTTTTCCTTTTTGAATTTTATTTTGTCAGCAGTGTTTACATTTTTTTAATATAATATTTCAAGTCAAAAAATTATTACTGGGATTTTATAGCTAGTGTTTGTTCCCTTAAAGTTTACTTATAAATTGGCTAGACAACAACTGAAAGTAATAAAGACAATTATTTTATCCATTTTTTGTTTGTTTAGAAGAACATAAGGACAGATGGGGTCCTAATTCTCTAACAACCCTTTACATTTCAAGAGACAATGGGGATATGTTTAGCGAGTAAATGTGGTACTTTATTCAAATTTTACCCTTATTTTGAAAAGTGACGATCCAAATGTATTTTCTCGAGTTTGATAGAGTTAGATTTTTGTGGTTGAATCATATATATGTGTGTACGTGTGAGAATAAAAAAATATAAATTACATTAAACGTCATAAATTGTTACCTTTTTTAGTTATAAATGGATAGAGCAAAACAAAAATTCAAATTATAAGATACCTGCAAATATTAAAACGAAAAAAAGGGAACAGGTAATGCTACACTTATATACGTATGTACCTACTCAATTGAGTCGATGAACCCGCACTACTTTTTTTTTTCCTTTTTCTATTTTCTCTTGTCAGCAATGTTTACATTTATTGAAAATGATATTTGAAGTCAAAAAACTATTAGTGGAATTTTGTAGCTAGTGTTTGCTCCCTTATAAATTGGCAAGACAAGAACTAAAAGCAATAAAGACAATTGTTTTAGCCATTTTTTGTTTGTTTAGAAGAACGTAAGGACAAATGGGGTCCTAGTTTTCTGACAACCCGTTACATTTCAAGAGACAATGGGGATATGTTTAGTGAGTAAATGTGACTTTATTTGTGTCACGACCCAACCCCGTAGGCCGTGACTAGTGCCCGAGTTGGGCACCCAAACGCATTCATCGAACCTGAATCACACACAGCTGACTTACGCGCATACAAATATCAAACGCTGTCTCAAACACATCTCAAACTCAAACACATATATATCGAAAGCCGACAAGGCTAACTGATGGCACATCGGCCCAAAACATATAATATACAAACTCATCCGTACGGGTAGGCACACAACCCACATATACATCTACGTGCCTCTAAACTAACCAACGAGAATCATATGACGGACAGTGGCCCCGCCGTACCCCCGAACACACACACACACACATATATATGCAATAACGAGTATATACCAAGATATAGGCTCCGGGATAAAAGGAGCACTCCAACACAAAGAGTAAGATCTCCTAACCGGCGGACGCCAAATCGTGTCTGCCCCACTGGGCATGAAACGCACCCCGAAGAAAGGGGGTCGTACGAAATATGTACCGAGTATGCAAAGCAGAAATACAAGAATAAATCGAGTCACACTAAACAAAGTACCGAAGTAAGTACATTTCCAAAATGTCAAATGTTTATTTTTCAAAATACAAAGTATGCATAGGGTATACGTAAAATATGGTCGCCCGCCCGTCGTTGGCGCCATAACACAAAGATAACACCGAAGATTTCAAATCTCCGTATCCCCGAACGCAACACATCATCACAACACATCATAAGCCATATCACAAAGATAACTTCATAAACGGAACCCGCCCTATGGCGAGGTCTCGGAACCGTAACACAAAGATAACTCCGGAATATATATCATAATGCGCACGACAACAAACCGGCCCGGAACCGGCGAACGATGTATTAACAACCCGCACGAGCAGAGTCGTGAGTAACCATATGCATAAAATCATTATCATAAGTTCAAAAGTAAGTAAAATGACCATACTTGGGAATCGGGAAAATCGTCATACCAAACTCTTCCAAACGTCTTCAGAAATGCACAAAAGAGGGTCGCGGGACCCACGGACGAGTGTCGACCCGAGCCGGGCCAGCCTATGGAAAACATACTCATCACACGTCATACAACCTCCCACAGCGATATCGAGGCAATCCGAGCCCTTAGCCGAGAGTTACGGCAGTTCGTAGTTTCAGCATCGTTTAAGAATAAAACTCTTTTGAAAACCAAGTTTTTATGCAACTTTAAAAATCAATTTTTCCAAAAACATTAAAGCCAATATTTTTTTTCCACATCAACATACGATTAGCAAGAAACAAACGCAAACCCTGAACATGCTCGGATTATGAGAGTAGAATTTCCTCGAGGCTCGTGTCATAGCCTATGCACAACTAAGGCATGCCAAAAGAAAGAAGAGTTAAGCTTTTACATACCTCGCTTGCACCCAACGCTAATCCAAATCAAACTTATACCTCGAATTCTCCAAGATCTACATGACATCAATAAATACCAACATCAACCATAAGCATTTAGAAGCTCATTCCCGACTAACACATAATCCTACTGAAAATTGGGCAAGCACTTCCTCTATAAATGGACCAACCCCGAGAATTCAACTCGCCAAATTCAACAAAACACAACAACATCAACAATCATTCCAACAATATCCATAATCAATTCTAACACATTCGAACATTAATAATCCTTTTCCACACATTCCAACAATATTCCAATTATACTTACTACAACTACATACATACAAACCAACATGTAATCAAACTAACGCATGCTCGATTATCAATCCAAAACCATTCAAACAACATTCAAGAACTCTTTAAATAATTCATACAATATTTCAACAATCCAACAAACACTCCATTCCACCCGAAATGATCCCCAAACCGAGAACCTCAAC
>NW_026713257.1:0-28779 GCF_029784015.1 Lycium ferocissimum | reverse complement strand
CTGAAAAAGGGAATTCACGTGTAATAAGAATAAATAGAGTTTTTCGATTTAATCGATTCGCTATCGAGGATGAGATATACCCTTTAGCCCTACTTAGTTGAATACGGAGAAATAAATGCGTTCTTGTTACCTCTAATTGCCATAGAGAGATATAGGCATTACGAAGAATATACTGGCTTGTAAGTAGTTGAGAGAATATCATAAAGCATAATTAACCCGTCAACTAGTAACCCAGAAATAAGATAGGTGCAATTGTCGAAGATCAATCGGATTGTCGAAAGCCATGACCCTAGATCTTTCTCTCATCCGATAATTCTTACAATCTTTGTCAAGATATTCAGAAGCATAACAAACACCCATCAAATTGTTTACTTTTCGGTTATAGTTTAGTTCAACAAACATCTTGATTTTCACTTTCTTGAATAGTTTCATCCGAATTTGAATTAGTTTAACAAAGAGAATCTAAGTGTCTGTGGGATCGATATCTGGACTTAACAGTCTATATTACTTGTACGACCGCGTATACTTGCGTGTGCGTTTGGGAGCAACACTTATCATACTGAAACGTTTCATTAAATTACATTTTAAAAGTGCTCTTAACTAACCTATAAATGAGTGATGTAAATAACCTGTTTGTGGGTGGTTAATTTACTTCCCCTCCACTGTGTAGATTATGCATATTCCAAATTAAACGTGCTTTAATAACCTGTAATTAAATGGGTGGTTCCATCTTCTATGTAGGTCTCTACATATTCCAAATAACCATATTATAAATAGAGGCTAAGAATGAATTAGTTTTTTCCTACATCCTTCTAAGCATTTGCTGCATTTTGCACTTTCTGTTTATGCCATTATTTACGCTTAGCTTCGCTAGGATGATTACAAGATAATATCTGTTCTTTTTGTTTTCTCAATTCATAACAATTTTTCCTTCTTGACAAGTTTTATTTTCTTGATCTTAATTCATTTATCTTCCTTAATTTCAGTTATCTAACTATTTGACTTTTCATATGAAAGGCGTTAGTAATAGACTAGTATTGTAAATTTTTAGGTGAAGGTGTTGTTTGACGCAAATACTCCCTCCTCCCCAACTTAGTTGGTGATGGTGTTCATTTCGAATTATTAAACGAGTTTATCTTTGACCTTATTCTCTTGAATGCCTTTTAAATTATAAATTATTGTGAGTTGAGTACCTTTTACGTAGTTTTTAAATATATAAATTTTATTCCAAAAATTTTAAGATTCTATGTCCGAATTTACTATCACAATTAAGAATTTTGATTCTAAAAGTTAGAATTATGACACATAAATTGAGGCAGTGAAAGTACTATTTTGAATGATGAGTATAAAAGGCTGACAAAGCTTATCTAAATTCTGAATGTTCATCTAAAAATCAAGTTAATAAGGTATATGTTTTTACCGTGTGTTTTACTCCACAATGCAATATATCCATAGTTGTTCTAATGTTTATTTTGACTCATTGCTTGTAATTTTTCTAGGGAAATAAAGGAAAACGAGTCCTAAGATAAGTTGTTCAGTTAGGAGAGAAATTTTTTTTCATCGAGAATGATTCATTGCGGCGGCTTTTGTGGACCTCTGCGAGAAAATTCACTTGAATATAGATTCCTATTGTCTATTATTAGCACATTAGCAGTAACATTTCTAATCCTTTCAAATTAACGTTCATAGTTCAATTGATACGACGTATTTTGGCATTTTCTTAAAGTTAAAGATTTCTTTTATGCTCAAAATCCGAATATTGTGCATATATCTATTTTGAATAGGGCTTGCAAACAAGCGCTATTGTACATATATCTCTCGAAACGAGTACTTGAATTGGATTTAATTTAAAATTGAATTAAAAAACGTTCATAGTCCACTTGGTGCGAGGCATTTGACGTTTTGTTGAAGGTTAAAGATTTTTCTGCACTCGAAATTCAAATATTGTACATATATATTTTTTAAATTAAGCCTCCGAGCAACTAATATTATACATACATTTATAATGCTCATACATATATCTATAAATGAGCATTTGAGTTGAATTTTATTTATCAACCAAATATTTGAAATTATTGCACACAAATTGTAGGTTAGTTGTATGTGGAGTTGTGGATATATACTTTACTTGGCAAAAAAAAATATATATATATATATATATATATATATATATATATATATATATATATATATATGAAATTTGACGACATGAGTGAATATAACCAACAATAAGATCGTTGTTTTGTTTTCTTATGTTTTTACTTTTGTTAGTTTTTATTTGTGTTTTTTATTTGAATTTTAAAATTAGTTATCTTTAGTAGAAAATCCGCAATAAATAAATACGGTCTAAACTCCAACTCCAATAAAAATATCACCTTTTTATTTAATCAATGTACTAAAATTAAAATTGATCCATTTTATCTCAACTAACTTAATAAAATTATTATTTTAAAAATTATTAATATTTTTATAAATTTCGCATCGGTTACGAACATTTTCACTAGTTTTATACTATTCATAAAGTTTGATCTGTGTCCTAATTTACACTTTTATTCTTTACTGCATGGAAGAAAATTATGGAGTTTGGTTCTTTGCCTACTTTGTAAAGCCTACTTAGTAAAGCTAAAAGCTTCCCAAAGATAAATTTTCGTTATCTCAAAATATTTTTCTCTATTTTATGACTTTAAGTAGTACTCTCTCCATCAGAATTTATGTGAAAATATTTGATTGAGCATGAAATTAAAAAAAAAAAAAAAAGAATAATTTTGAAACTTATAGTCTGTAATAAGAAATTTCTATGACTATAAATCATTTTAATAAAGGTAAGTGTGACCTGGTGATGTAATTCTATACATATACATGCATATTTTCCAATTTTTTCTTCGTCAAGAACTTATGTTACTACCCGCATTATTATGGTAGAAAAAATTCATCCTATGATGACGTAATTAAGTAGGCCAATTACGTAGAGAGACGTCAATAAGTATTCCCTGGATTCTTTTTCGTCTGTCTCCCTATATATATCATTGCTGCGTGTACTCTGCTATATCACAACTCTTAACGCGCTCCACAATAGTCACACTTTGGACACGAGACATTTCACATTTGGCAGTCCCAATCCTCCCCACAGTCCACCATGGATTGCATTGATAAAACCACAATTAGTACACAAACTACATATCCCCACTCTAGTGATTCTGCTGGTGGATCTCCGAGAAGTATATTGGCTGCTCCTCCGTCACCTCCACCACAGGTGATCCTGACGCCGTGCGCAGCCTGCAAAATTCTTCGTCGGAGATGCGTGGATAAATGTGTGTTGGCACCATACTTTCCCCCTACCGAACCCCTTAAGTTCACTATTGCTCATAGAGTCTTTGGAGCTAGCAACATCATCAAATTGCTACAGGTACGTACCCTCTTTCTTCATTTTCACTACTAATCATATTCAAATGCAAATATAGATACTCTCTCTGACTCAATTTATGTAATACACTTTCTTTTTAATTCTAAATAATTTAACTTAAAACTTCCCTTTTTATTTTTAATGAAATGATTTACAATCACACAAGCTAGTGTACTAATTTTATCAATTAATTAGCATTAACTGTCCAACACGAGCTCTCAAATTTATTCATTTTTGGTTATAGGAGCTTCCAGAGGATCAAAGAGCAGATACAGTGAATAGCATGGTATACGAGGCAAATGCAAGGATCAGAGATCCAGTATACGGTTGTGCCGGTGCAATTTTCCAGCTGCAGAAGCAAATAAGTGAGCTTCAAGCAGACCTTGCAAAGGCTCAAGTAGAGATCTTACATGTGCAGAACCAAAACACCAATTTGGTGGCATTAATTTGCGCGGAAATGACACAATATCAAGAAAACGATAGCAGTATTGTGTTTCCTGATCATCAACAAGCTTATGGAAATTCCACCACTTTTCCGGAAGACGACAATGTATATGCAGCTTGGGAACCACTTTGAACATGATTAAAAAAAATAAAAAAAAATTGGAATACTTCTATAGAATTAGTTTACAATATAGCCCCATCCCTCAACAAAAGGGGATAAATGAATGACATGACATCTTCTGAAAAATTAAATATTTCCCCAAAAAAAAACGGGGGTAGAGAGAGATAGAGAGGAATAGGTCTTTGACGAGATCAGATGTACGTGAAGAGATTCTCTATCGAGACTAGACTTCTAATTTAATTGTATCAGTGAGAGTTTCCACACAATTGATTTGAGTTTAATTTTCATGGTCATTGTTTTTCCTTACCATCATGCTACAAGAAAATTTAAAATAAAAAAATAGAAGACTCTCTACTTCCTTTTTGAAAAAAGAATAGTGAAACATGACACCACTTTGTAAATTTGTTGAAAATTACTTTTTCATTTTATGCCAAAGTTTAATTTTTCACCCAAGGTCATGTTAGCATCTCAACCGATTGTATTCACTGTACAAATCCCCATTGAAGAGATAATTTCAAGTTTGCGAATGAAGGGACATAATTCTAATCATTCCAAAATATCTGTACACCTATTTTTATAGACATGGATCACATTGTCAAAAATTGAACTACCTACACCAACACATGGATTTCAGTCATTGGCTAACCACACATCAACTAAACTAAGAGGATCACTAGTCTTCTGGCAGAGAAAAAATGGTAAGTGGAAAAATGACAGTGACGAAGGTGCGAGAGAGATCGTCTAGATGGGTGATTTTTGTGTCTTCCTTTCGGCAAGCATCATGGGAGCGAGAAATGGCGGTGGAATAACTATGGTAGACACGTGGGTCAGAATAAATTATTTTGGTGATGATCTATTTAGAGGAATATTAAGGGATGGCGGTTGAGAAAATGGCGGAAAAATGCGAACTTTTGGCAACGTTCAGCTGCAAATTTGGATCAATAAATCTTATTGTACCATTTTCCTATTAAAAAAGGCCAACATGTTGATGAAAAGCTTTTGTCGTTTGTCCACGAGAACAATTCTAGTGCATTTTTACAACAACATGGATAGATCTGATCCCAACTATTAATGGCAGCAAAGCTGTGGCCTTTTTTTCTTCAACACGACTAACGTGGGGGTTTAATTCTTTTTATGTGTCATGGAAATTCTTTCTTATAATGGGTCGGTGAGATTAGAAACGAAAACCTTTATCAGAAAAGCTACCTCTATTTACTTATCTATATGTCTTCAACGAGAAATTTACTGGACTTACCCCACATAATGTTATATAATTCTAAGGTTCGAAAATACCTTGACATAAACCCAAAATGTTATTCGGTACACCCTAGGCTGATCCAGAAAAAATAAGCAAGGGGGTGGTAGAGTGCAGTGGAAACGCATATTTTCTGAAAGTGGAAGATCCAGCAGAGGAAAGGAAACTGCAACATAAAAGTCGTTACTTTATCAAGAAAACCATTGCACTTAACAAAGTCTAGATTGTCATGTTATTTCCAAACCATTCTGTTTTTTGTCCCTCTTGTTTCACTAATTACATCTCATTAAAATAGTGCCAAGATATCTTCATTATTTTAGTGGTGGAGCTTACCCTTTACATCGTTTCTCTCAATTTTATTATTCTTTTTCTTTTCTTTGAAAGTTGCGGGTTGCAAAATTAAAAGTAAAATTTTGACAAAAATCCTAATCAACGTCGTAATACAGAGTCCGTCTACCATTCCACGTCATGCATTAAAAGTTTCTGTAGAATTATTTTTTTTAATTATTATATTGTGTAATTGCATATGGTTAGTCAAAATAATACTATACTTTTGATTACTTTTGTGCTAATGAGATTGTTGTTGGGACGTATGGGTCACGCAGGCGAACTTAATACGTAAATCATGCTTGAGTATATCTATCGAAATAATATATCTATTTCATATTCATAATATGTCAAATAACACTAGGAATAAATTATCTAAGTAAATTATGAAACGTACGTTAAATAAAAATAAAAATACTATAAATGTACTAGGTATAAACAATCTGTTGTCAATGCGAACGAATGCAACTTCATTAAATCTTCCGAAGAAAAAAAGGAAATTAAGGAAGTTCTGAAATATGACTTTTACGCCCGCCCCCCCCCCCCCCCCCCCCCGCGCCCGATATTGTAAGACAGTAGTAATTAACAAGCTAGAATAAATCATAAAGTCTATATGCTAATTGCTACGAGAAGAATGGATTGGACTAGAATCACAAAGTAGGCTTTCCTTATTCTAGTTCGATGAAAGAATTACAAGGAAAAAAAGAGTTTGAATATATGGTTACAATTTCATAACTCATAAGTTGGGATATATATGAGTTGGGGCAGGTGCTAGTAGTGCTATACAACCGTTACCAACTATATTTGACAGCCATTTGCAGTATCAATCCATGAACTATTATCTAGCGACCAATATTTCTACGCCCATTATCCTTTCTATATAATTCTATTTATTTATTTTAGGTCTTTGACGTCTCACAAGTACATTGTTATACGCATGTGGAATGTCTTCTGCATTCATGTGCATAGTACCGCGTCTTTTCCACTTATAAATATATAAAAAGTGCAAAAGAGCATGACATTTCCCCTAAACTTTATCACATTTTCTCTGGGGCGTACCCAAATCTAGAGTCATATTTTACGATCTAAAAAGCCTAAATTCGATCCCATTGGGTACCTTTTGCCTACGTGGCGCAGCAATTAGGTCCACTTTTTATTGGGCGCGTGGACAGCCATTTTTTTCCTTATTTTTTTTTCTTGATTAAAATTTTACCTCTTTTAAATAAAATTTAATAGATAAATAAATAAAAAACTAATCCACCTGCCCCCCCTCCCCCCGCCCGTCTGTCCCCTGATCCCACCCCACCCCTTCCTTTTCGCCCACTCCACTGTACGTCTCCTATTCTTCTTCTTCTTCTTCTTCTTCTTCTTCTTCTTCTTCTTCTTCTTTTCCTCTTCTTCTTCCTTTTTTTTTTTTTTCTCTTCTTCTTCTTCATTATAACACTTCATTTCTTTTATTTATTTATATATATAAAATTAATTTGTGAATTGGATGTTATTTCTTACCACCATTTTCTTTGTCCTTTTTAGATCTGAAAAGTAGCATTACCATTTTATTCACCGGAAAAAATGGGGATTCACCATTACTATGACTTCTTTTTTTTTATCTCACCTTTCATTGGTTAACTTATATTTAGCAAGAACTTTAAAGGTTGGTGGTCTTCAGAAAGACATTGATAGACCAAATAAGAAGAAAAGGAGAATAAATTATTAGTGGGGGTGGGGGGCTATTGGGGTGGTGGTCTGGCCAAATTAATGGAGCGGCCCGTTTCTTTTGCGGTTAGGGGTGGAGGGGGCGGAGAAATTTGGGGGGGGATGGGGGGGGGGGGGGGGGGGTTGTATAATTTATTTTTTAATTATTATGATGGACCCCCCCCCCCCCCCAATCGGCACGTGTCATGTTTTCATTTGACAAAGTTACGTTACATGGAGAGTGTAATACACTCTCCTAATTTTGCTGATTATTGTGAAAAAGGTACCCAATGGGATCGAATTTGGACTGGTTTAGGTACCCATAGGTACAACCCTCGGTTTAGATACTCGAGAGGAAAATGTGGCAAAGTTTAGGAGGCTATCTATGACTTTTGCCCATATAAAATGTAGACGTCATATTATATATTCTTTCTTCTGCTATTAAATCAGTAGAGAACATTTGGCAAAGAGGCCACTATCAAGTTTTAATTTGCAACAAAGTGACTCATTTTGTCATCAACTAATTGCTAAATTAACTCAAGGATTCACCCAATTTCGAAATTCAAGCAAAACCCCAAATTTTGGGTATAAACCCTAACTCTTAGATTTAAGAATTTAGCACTAATAATGAGAGATATATGATTAACAACCTTAGATACATCATAATCCAGCATAAACCTAATCAATTTGATCATTAAAAAGCCTAGATAGAAAAATCCATCAAACCCACTTCTTTTAATCTTCCATTACTAATGAACTAATAAGGAAAAGGAGGTTCTAGATAACTAGGAATAATGAATTAGCAAGAAGGTTAGGAGGACTTACCACCAAGAATCTCCTCCAAGAATCCACTAGATTATTTCTCAAGAGCTCAATTTTTTGAATGGTATTAAATGATAGACTTTGGGCTTTCAACACTTCATTTAATGAACTAACTGCCCGTCACCCGCTTCCCCGACACTACTACCGCTCCAGTGGTCCCATGACCGCTACAGCGGTCATGCCCAATTGGGAAGGACCGCTTCAGCGGTAGGGTGACCGTCAATGCATACATCGTTGCGTGGCCGCTGCCGCCAAAGCTGCACCGTGACATTAGAAACTTTCCCGCTCACACTTCAACTCTAATTTCTGAATAATTCCCGGGGCCATCTACTCACAAAATACATGCATAGAAACACATTAAAACACGCTACGAACGCGTTCGTGGCCTTGAAATTCTCAACGGAGGTCTCGTTGACCGAGTCAACCCCCGATACCTCAATTACAACTTCCCGACCCAAGTCCAAAAATGCATCCAATTGCATTAGGGACCGAACCAAATATACACACAAGTTCTAAATGGCCCCGGGCCTCTCAGAATTGACAGACTTCCAAAAAAGGTCCGTTTATCCAAAAGTCAATTTTGAGTCAACTCTTTTTCGCTTTAAGCCCAAATTTCACAAAAGTCGCCCGAATCAAATCTAAACACCTCGGGAAGTGTGTCAACGGTCCCCTCGGGTCAAAAGTGAGCTAACCAAGCTCCGGAAAGGGTCAAAAGTATCAGAAATACAATAACGACGAAACAGGTCAAATCTAATTAAGCCTTTTGATGTTGGTGTCTTTGATCCACCTGGGCTCCTTCTAGGTCCTGGGCTCATTTGAGATTTTTTTTGCTGCTGTGTCGGGGTGGGGATCAATAAACCTGAAATAGTTGCAGCCACCATATTCCTAAAACAAACAACATTCAATTAGAGGTTTTTATACTGAAACCACATAAAAACACATACTTTAGGAATTAAAAATTCACAGTTCCAACTGCACAATTAAAGAATCTACTACCTGGATTCTTTATGCTGCGTGATTTCTTCAAGACAGTGTATTCACCTCACAAACAAATGTGGGGACCTTGTAGTTGATATGTTTCGGATAGCTGAGACATTTTGGGTGTTTTGATCAAGAAAAAAGATAATTGAGGAGTTTGATCAAGAAAGATAATGTAGAAGTTTGATCAAGAAAATGGACTATGGAAGTGTTTGATCAAGAAAAGAGACAATGGATGAGTTTGAATTTTGGGTCAGTTTTATATAGGGATGGGTGTATTGTGATCATTGTAATTTTTATTTTTTTTTATATTATTACCATTGTAAAAAATATGTGGTTGGGTCAGTTGAAATAAAGCCAAGTGTTCTGGGTCAATTATAAACCAAACTAATAATAAACCAATATAAATGACAATAATTCATCGTCACAAACTATTATAGACTGTTGCAGTTGATTAGTAATAAAGGCGACTGTCGGAATGAGAAGCCTTCTAAATTTGCATAAGTCCGACACCTCCCCCTCCCCTCCCCCCCCCCCCCCCCCCACACACACACACACACCAAAAAAAAAAAAGTGAACCCCAAATCTAGAAAAAGGCATAAATAAATAAAAAGCCATGATACTATTTAAACATTAAAATATCACTTTAATACATCATGTGAGAATCCCCATCCATTAGACACACTATCCAAGGAGTTTAAGCATACGTAATGGTCCTTAAATCACTAATATTTGTCCAAAAAAGCCATAAATAAATAAAATAAAATAAATAAAAATACTTGATACGATTTAAAAATTATAATAATACTTTAATACATCATATGAGAGTTTCCATCCATCAGACACATGATCCAAAGAGTTTAAGCACATGTAATGGTCCTTAAATCACTAATATTTGTCTAAAAAAGTTATAAATAAATAAAAATACTTGACACTATTTAAACATTATAATAAAACTTTAATACATCATATGAGAGTTTTCATCCATTAGACACATATGAAAGCCCAAAAGCTTCCATCTACAACTTTCACAAATGAAAGCTTTGCAAAAATCTTTCACGAAAATGAAAATATACATAAAAACTAAAGCTAAAAGACTAAACAACTAAACTAGGGGGTTGCAGGGGGGTGATCAGGGCATCGGGATCAACATTGCTCGTCTCCAACAGGAAACATAGAAATCGTGTGATCCTGCGGAGAGACCTCTCATGCCTCTCTCTGTCCTTTCCAAGCCCCTAAAGAGTCTTTCAAAGTCGTTGCAGAGCAAAAAAAGATCAGGTGATAGAGTTTGAAAAGCTTGGTGCCTAGCAATGCTGTAACGACTCACTAGGTCGTTATTGGGGTGACTTAGTATACTAGACCTCCGTTTGGAAGTCCGAGGCCGTGGGTGAGTTCGTGGCGTGTTTTTATATATATGTGCAAATTTAGTTTGAGTCTGTAGGGCCTCGTATTGGTGTTGGAATTTTTGAGTGAAAACTGGTGGAAAAACCTGAGCTATTGGTTAAAATGGACCGCTACAATGGGTTGTGGGACCGCTGTAGCGAGTCCGTCATAGTAGGTGGGGGACCGCCGCCGTGGGATAGGGGGAATTAATGAGGTCTGCCATAGCAAGATAATTCCCATTATAACGAGACCGCTGCAGCGAGAAATTGATCGTTGCAGTGAGAAGCCGACAGCTGTAGCGGTCGACGGGAGGCAAAATCAGCGTTTTATAATCTTATTTCCGAACTCATTCCCCACATAACTCCAAAATAATTTCCAAGAACACTTGTGGCGATTTTCTAAGGCTAGGGCTAAAATACTCTTGAAAGGTAAGTCTCAACCCTTTGCTTTGTTCGGTCTATCATCTTATTAAGTTCCATGATTAGTTTAAGGTTCGCTAATGGTGAATGAAAGGACTAAAGCCCTAGAACTTAAGAAACCCTTGAATAACGAATGGGTTAGTGATTTTATTGTTATTTATTCATCTAAGGTTATAGATTATCATTTCCTAGGGTGGGAATTCAAGTTCTAATGGATGAGAATGATGTATGGAGACTTAGGGTTTCATAAAGATGGTAACTTTAGCATAAAAGTTGCTTGTAAAAGGGTTGAATTGATTTGAAATCCATGAATAGGAATAGTATGATGGTTGGGGTTGACTTTATGATGAATTCACACTTAGTGATAGTTCACCCATTTGGAAAGAGTAGAAATAAGTGGGGTTCCCTTTTCAATTTGTGTGTTGTTTAATTAGATGATTCGAATACTAATGCAGCGCTATATTTCTAGACTTTCAACGCTCCGAGGCGTTGTGAAAAGGAAAGGCGCACGTGGAATAACTTCCATTGTGTCGGTTCTGTGTTGAGGTAGGTTACGGTCTACTTGAGTTAGACTTAGATTAGTTGATTGTATATGTTATGAAATTGATAGAAGAAGCATGATTAGGGCTTCAGACATAAAGTGTGGTTGGAAATTCCTAAGTTTGATATTGATTGATTAATTATGTGATGAACTATTATGATATGAAAAAGAAGGAGTTAAAGAATACTCTTCTTGTTGACTTGGAGTAATCCCTTATTCATGCTATTGATGAATTGATTCTTGGGTCTTGATATAACTTGTGACACGGTGACTTATGTTCCTTGATATTGATTTATTGACTATTCACATTCCCTATTGATTGTTGGGACGAAAATACATTGAAATGAGAAAGAACATATAAATATGAAAAGGCACATTTGAAAGGGGGTGAGAATGTGGCCTAGTTATGGGCTCGTGATCCAAGGTTAGTTTCGGAGTGAGTGGTACATGGACACCATGGGTCCCCTGCAAGTCCTGGCTATTTGAGCAAATAATACCATTTAGCATGTGCGAACGGATATGTGACAGAGTTGAGATAATTCGTGAGTTACGGTTGTGTTGGTAATGACGTGAGTTGAGTTACTCTTATTGATTGTTATTGGTGTGGGCTTATCTTATTTCGGTGTTGGATGGTTCTTGTTGATGATTTCGTGGGGTTATGTGCTGTTGTGCGTATCTGTCTATTCTATTGATTTTATGATTTTATGAATGATCCTAATCTTAGTCAGCCAATGATATCTACCGGTACATAGTGCTTGCACTGATACTACCTTGCTGCATTCTTTTGAGTGCAGATTGTGATCCAGCGACATCTACCATATCTTATATTTAGCGTGAGGCCAGTTTCGACAGATATGTGGGTAAGCTCCTATCCATGCCAGGCCGCCTGAAGATCTTCTCTTATTGATGTCTATTTTCATTCCAGACATTACTTATGTTATTTCAGACGCATTGCTATTTCCTTAGACAGTTTATGTTTTAGAGTCCTTGTACGATGACTTTCGAATTTTGGGTTGTAATAGTTGGACATCTATAATTGTTATTCATTTATGGCATGACTAGACATTTTGGTGATTATTATATCTGTTATATTCTTGACTTGTGTAAAAGTGGCTAAGTAATTGGTAATCATTTGGATGTTTGGTTAAATAGATGGTTCGCCCACTAGGGAAAAATAGTGTGGGTGCCACTCACGGCTACTTAGATGGTGACAAAGTTGGTATTAGAGCTCTAGGTTCGTCGATCTCATTGTACAAGGACATGTCTATTAAAGTCTTACAGATCGGTACGTAGACGTCTATACTTATCTTCAAGAGGCTAGGGGACACTAGGAAAATTCGAATTCTTTCTTTCGTGCTATTTGATTCCAATTGGTATCTGGATGATTCAAAATTAGTATCTGACTTTTCTTTCTATTTTCTCACAGATGGTGAGGACTCATGCAGTTGCAGTAACAACTAATGAGGTAACGTGCCAGCCTCTAGGGCCATAACTCGCGGTGGAGGGTAGGCCGCTAGGGCAATAGTTCATGGTGGAGGCCAGCCAGGGGCCGTGGCCGTGGCAAAGGTAGGGAGCAAAGACTAGCCAGGGGTGGGGCTCCTATAGCTGGTTAGGCCCGCGCTGAGTCCCATGAGCCTTAGGTAATTCCAGATGAGGCGGCGAGTTTGCGGCGAAAGACCGACTCGGCCTAGATATTATAGCTCCTCCAGTGTTGTCAGATGTTATGGTTCGAGTGTTGAACCTGCTGAATGGGTTGACAGAGGCAGGTGTGTTACCAGCTGTTCCAGGTGCTCAGGGTGCCAGAGTGGGTGATCCAGCTCCAGGCGGAGTTCGTGCTCTGGGGTTACAGCATGCTGCAGCTGTGGCTCCTCGTTTGGATGAGGCTCCAAGACTGGAGGTATTTCCTAGACCAGTGGGAGGTCCGGTGTTGATCGGGGATGAGCATGATTTGTTCTGGAGGTTCACTAAGATAAAGCCTCCAGAGTTCTTTGGCATTGAGGTTGAGGAGGCTTATGAGTTCATTATGGACTGTCATGAGAGGCTTCACAAAATAGGGTTAGCGGAGAAGTATGGTGTTGAGTTTGTGACCTTCCAGCTCTTGGGTGATGCCATGTTATGGTGGAAGGATTTTGTAGAGTGCAGGCCAGTGGATCGCCTCCGTTGACATGGACTCAGTTTTACCAGGTGTTCTTAGACAAGAATGTTCCTCTTACCTTAAGGGGACTAGAGGCGTGATAAGTTTTGTAATATTGAGCAGGGTAATTTGTCTGTGGCTGCTTATGAGGCTCGGTTCCATTCGTTGTCCTGTTATGCCGTCCAGCTTGTGCCTACGGTGGAAGAGAGGGTTAAGCGATTCGTGAAAGGGTTAAACGCTGCTATTCAGTTGTCAGCTCTTCAGCTTGCAGCAACAGGTACTTCCTTTCAGGAAGTGGTGGATCATGTCAGGACCGTCGATGGTTTTAGGCAGGATGGTTATAACAAGTACACGGAGAAGAAGGCCCGGAAGGGTGGCAGTTTTAGTGGCTGTTTTTCTAAAGGCCAGAGTCCCCAGGTCTATTCGAGATGCCCTGTTCAGTCAGCCATGTCGGCTTCAGTTGGAGGCCCATTAGGGACCAGTCAGTACTATTCCGGTCAGCCAGGGGGTTCGCAGGCGAGAGCTCCAAATTATGCTGGTTATTCGACTTCATCAGCTTTTGTTCAGCATCCGACGATAGACCATGGATGCTTTGATTGTGGTGAGATGGGGCATTTCAAGAGAAATTGTCCCAGACTTACAAGGTGGCCAGGGTACTCAGTTTCAAGCTCCCAAAGCTCCAGCATCAGGTAGATGAACTGGCTCTGGTGGCAATAGTTCGTGTTGGCTGCTTAAGGTTTTTGTTTCTCTAATGTGTAACTCGAAACCCAGAGCAGGCATTGATATTTGATTTTCCCCCTATGCCCTCACTTCTCTTTCCTCCTCCTTCCTTTTCTTTTCCACTTTTTTCTTCTTTCTACTCTTCATTGTTCTAACAAAGAAATTCTCTCTCATCCTCCTCCTTCATCAGCATCTTTCTATTTTTTCAATTTATTTACAATATCCATTATTTTGTTTCTATAATTAACGCATACTTCATAAGAAATTTTATTTGATAAGTAATTTGAATTGATTTTGTATATTTAACATGTAGTTTCTCTTTTTGATGGCGCCATTTGATCTATAGTGGAATATAATTTGAGCAATATTTTGTTGACTTTAAGGATAAAAAAGATTATTTTACTAAACATTTTTGATCGATTCTTATATATTTAAAATTCGAATCTTTTGTTATGCAAATAATTGCCTAAAACTTGATAATTGAGACGAAAAAACTAACTCAAAAAATATTGAAGGAAAATTAATGTAGTCAAAAAAATAATATGTAAAAGAATTACGCTACATATTTAGCAAATTATCTAATTGAGTACGCTCGTTCAAGAGTTATTTGTTAATCTTTTTGTCATTTTCTTCTAGACTAAAATTTAAATTTTTAAATCAAGTGTGAAAAAAATTGAAACTAAGCCAAACTTATTTACGAATAAAAGACCTAGTTGAAATAATCCAAAATTAACTTAACCGGCCTATCCTTCCTACTCGATCTTTTGTGGTTAGTGATAGGTATTGCCTATATAAAATAGTGGCACCCGTAACCTCCAAATCCTGGATCCTCCTCTGTATCTATATCTATCTATCTATATCTATATATTATATTAAAAGCATGAACTCCCAAACTTAAAAGTTAAATTACCAAAATATCCTATAAATAATTTAAATACCCTAAACAGTCCTACATAACCTAACACTCTGTTTGGAACATTGTTACCCATTGTATTGTATTGTATTGTTACCACAAAAACAATGTTTGTTTTCATTGTTATTTAAAATGTATTGTATCGTATGTTAAATTCCGTCGCTATGTAACAATGAAAAGCCCCATTTTATGTAACAACCGATTTGGTGTTATCCCATTGTTACCTAATTTCTTTTTCCAATTATGTCCTTACTTAATATCTCATGATCCTATTTTACCCTTTACCTTATATTATTTAACTCCACCCAAAATCCTATACCCTACGTCTTCTACGTAACTCTGTCTCCTTCTAGGTTTGGTTTATCTACTCCCTACGTCTTCTTCCTTCTTCTATCTCCTACGTTTTGTCTTTTTTGTTCTGCTCCCTGCTTCTTCTTCCTTGTTCTAATTTTATATGCTTACTTTTTGCTCAGGTTTCTGCCATTATTTCAAAGTTACAGATACTTCTTTTTCTCCATAACCATCCTTTTAAAACTTCTTATTATTCCGCCAATTTTCAAAATTGTAAGTTCTTATTTGTATTGCGCTCATATTGACAATCATCATTAATTTGCTTGCTTTCTAGTTTTATTTTTTTGCATAGAATATTTTGCTTATTTGCTTTGCTTTCCCATGCTTCTGTTAAACCATGACTCTGGAATTGTATCATATACTCTGTATGTGAATGTTGGTTTAATTTGTGGGAAGTTCTCGTATTGTTCATGTTGAGTTAAAATGTCAATCTGAAATTTTACTTCTTGATGCTGCTTGTTCATTGTTCATTTATGTGAACAATGTGTTTATTTTTAGAAATCGATAAAAATCGAAAAAACCAAATAACCGAAAAAACTGATAAAAACCAAAACGATAAGTTAGAATACATGATTTCTGTAAGCATGTTGCTGCCTCCTCCGAATAAAGGCATTTTCTGTAAACATGTTTATATTCATATTTAGTTTAGCATCTTACATAGTTTAATTAGTTGATGCAGCTCACTTAATTTTATTATAGATGGCTGATCAGAATAATCATGATAATAGGCAAATATTGGGACAAGTGAGCTCTTTAGCATCATATGCTGCTCTCTTAGTAGTTATTTGGTTTTGGAATTATGCACGTGAAATTGAAAATGATCGACGTACGATCACATATGCCATACGCCTTGAAAGAGAGCAAGTTAGAGATGAACTATTGAGTCATCTATTTTCGTCAGAACTTTGTCATAATTTTTAAGAATGACCCCTTCAGCTTTTATCGGCCTTTGTGAGATGTTAGTTAGAGATGGAGGTCTTAGACCAACACTTCGAGCTACAGTTGAAGAACAGGTTGCGAAAACACTTTACTTGTTAGCACATAATGTGACAAATCGCGAGCTATCTTTCATCTTTCGATGATCGGGAGAGTCGGTCGGTCGTCATTTTCATGTTGTCCTACGAGCTATATTAGGGATATATGAAAAATTTATTAAACAACCTGATGGATCTCAAGTTCCATCTGAAATTGCCATCAACCAAAGATTCTACCCATATTTTAAGGTGAACAGAGTTATAATTTTACTCAAATTTTAGCAAATGTCAAGATGTTTGCATGTTAATTGATTATTATAATATCAAGATTGTATTGGTGCAATTGATGGAACACACGTACGTGTTAAAGTTTCACAAAGTGAAGCACCAAAATATCGCGGGAGGAAAGACTATCCAACACAAAGTGTATTAGCTGCAGGCTCATTTGATTTAAAATTCACATATGTGTTAGTTGGGTGGGAAGGTACAACATCTGATTCAAGAATTATGAAAGAAGCACTAAATAGACAAGACCCACTAAAAATTCCAGTAGGTAAATGTTATATAAATTTATCTAGACATAGATATATGTGATGAACAAATAATTGAATCTTCTATTCATTGATGTTGGATTCATGTTAAGAAGTGGGCTTATTACACCTTATCTGGTGGAGCGATATCACTTCAAAGAGTATTCAAGAAATCCACCCCAAAATGCTCGTGAATTATTTAATTTGCGACACGCTTCTTTGCGTAATGCTATCAAATGAGCATTTGGAGTTCTTAAAAAGAGATTTCCTATAATTTCTAGTTCAACGGAGTCCTCATATGGTATTGACAGCCAAAAGATTATTATCTTTGCATGTTGTATTTTGCACAGCTACTTAAGAGGTGTAGATCGATCCAAATGATGAGTTACTTGCTCAAGTTGATGCCGAGCTTATGAATGATAATGATGTGCATGAGCTTCCAAATCATCCTAGGGAGAGCACTAAGGAATATAGAAGAGGGGAATTGATTCGAGATAACATAGCAGCTGCTATGTGGATTAATTATCAAGATTAATTTTCTTAGATAAAAATTCAAATGAAGTTTTGTATCGCTATTATTCATTTGATATCATTTGAATGTAATTTTGTGATGCTATTATTTGATTTATAAACATTCTGTGTCGTGCATTTTACTTTATCTTATAACTCTTATCAATAACTATGTGTGATGACGCTTTCTTTAATTATGTCTTATGAAAATTTATCTTAATTTTATAGTTGTCAACATGTCGAAAAAGTCAAAGGCATCCACCTCAAGCGATACAAATGTTTCAAATAACTCTTTATGTTCAAATAACTCTTTATGTGTTTGGTCAAATGCTATGGGTGACACATTAATTGATGCATTCTGTAACGAGCAAACACGTGGGAACAGAATTGGTGGAACTTTCACTACACACGCACTGGATAACATATTGAAGGAGCTACGATCAAAATTTCCTAATAAATTTATTAACAAGGAGAAAATTCACAACCGAAAGAGAGAGTTTAAAACTAAATTTGCCAAATGCTATGACACATTTCAAATGGGGATGAGTGGGTTTTCATGGGTTCCCATAACAAATATGTGGGATGCTGAACCTGAAGTATGGAACCAGTTAATTCAGGTAAATTCATGCATTATTAGTTATTAGTTTTGTTCTTATTTTCATATGATAATGTTCATATCATTTTATTCAAAAGAATGTGTTCTATTTTTTATATATAGGCTAAGCCTGAAGCTGCTGAGTTGAGGACCATGTCAATTAGAAATTATGATAAGCTAATAATATTGTATGGAAAGGATCGAGCTACTGGAATGCATGCTGAGACTGGACCAGATATGTTAAAAAGAGGTGCTCATAAAAATTTGAAAAGATCAAGTACTAGTTCGTTGACTATTGATGAGGTAGACGAAATGATTTCAGTGAATGCTGCCTCGTTGGAAAATACCGAGGAACATGGACAGGATAAGCAGAATTAACCAACTAATGGCGAACCTACATCGAATGGCTATTCAGAGACACCGACTCCTACCAGAAATAAGAAGTCTAAACATGATCATCTTGACAGAATGGCTGACATGTTGAGAGGTGGGATGGACAATTTGTCGGAGTTACTGTTCACTGTCATGGTATGCGTTCACTGTTGAAGTACTGTTCACAAAGACCTGAAAGAGAGGAGAGAAGAGAAGAGAGGAGGGGGAAAAGGAAAGAAAAAAGAAAATGGAGAGAGAAGGAGAAGAGCGGACTGGCCTGAAAATGACGCCGGAAAAAGTCGCAAACATCGGAGTAGCAGTGTTCTAGCCGCCAGTGGGAGCGCCAGTAGCAGATAAAAGGGAAAAAAAGGAGAAGTAGAGAAGAAGAAGAAGAAGAAGAAGAAGAAGAAGAAGAAGAAGAAGAAGAAGAAGAGAGAAGAAAAGCAGATCTGGCCGGAAAAGTGACTGGCGTTACTTGGTGTTGAAGTGGTCGGCGTTACCTGGTCGCCGACGTTACCTGATCTGAGTGGCCGGAAAAGTATAGTGACCGTTATATGAGTGTGTGTGTGTGTGTGAGAGAGATAGAGAGAGACAGAGACAGACAGAGAGAGAGAGAGAGAGAGAGAGAGAGAGAGATAATTGACCTAAGCTCTGCAGTCAGGTGAAGTGAAGGATATCCTTTTAAATTCGTACGAAATAATTCCCAACATCTTTTTGATTTGTAATGATGATAACTAAAGCACAGATTCAAACAATGCCCAATGTTCGATTGTATCTACAACAACATGTGTTTGCCACATGGCCAACTTTACATTGCACTTTCAAGAAGGATTTCCATTTATCGACAAGAAGAGTTTTGGTTATGAGTTATGACAGAGCAATCGAAGCGAATGAAAGAGCAATATAAAGCTAGAATATCGTCTATAAGGAAGTATTATTGAGGTACGGTTAATTACATGATTGTACATCATAAAAGAAAAATAAGTAAAAGTGATCACATGTTTTAACTAAACTTTGATTGTTAATCTTTATAGGTTCAGACGATATGTAATTATCTTAACATCGACAAACAAGTCACCATTCAACGGTCAACATTGATCATTAATAAAATTGCTTATTGTATTCATTCGTGTAAAATTTCTATGTCATTTTTTTAACTTAATAATATTGATACTACCTAACAAAAAAGTGTACACACAAATGTCAAGATATACGATCATCTTAACAATATGACTCGACAATCACATGCAACGCACGTGTCGAGAGACTAGTATATATAATATAAAGCTAGGCATAGACAAGGTGATGTGGCACCTCTCTATGGCCAAGGATTGTATTTATCTTTTTTCTCCTTTTTTTTTTGAACTTTTTTTTCTTTAATCCTCTGAATAAAAATGTCTAATTATTAATTTCTCGTGAATTTTCAGTTACAAATCCTTCATTATAAGCTTTAAATAACATTAAAATCTACAAATATGTTTTCGTTTTATCTCCTTCTTTGACATTTTCTTTCATTTCTTTAAACTTTTGTTGGGTCCGAGAGGCCAACTTCTGAAGACTTGATGAGGCATTATAATTAAGCTGCATGATGCTTCTCTAACGCGAGAAAACGAGTAGTGATTTTGCTCATGGAAAGTCATACCCAATTAAGTTTTAAATAAATGACAACGATTCTTATAACATAAACAAAGGTTATGTCTTGCTCTTAAAAAGTCATAGCTAGTTAATTTCTTTTACTAGGCTTCCACAGCATTAGGTTCAGGTGAGGTGAAAGTTGCACTCAAACAATGCAGTTCCAAAAATCCTTTTCTCTTTTCATTCTATATTTAGGTTCATAATATTTGATTACCTCATTTTATTATTTCGAATTTTAATGATAAATCCCGAAAACAAATTTAACCAATGTTGGTGAGTACCTTTAATTTTACTGTTTATTTGTGTGGTTGAATTTTAGTTTTTTCATCCTCCTCTAAACAAGTCACAATAATGTCTATTGAATTTGAATTTTGAAGAGACACAATTGACAATATTGTTGTGGTATCATTGAGAATACCACTAAGTCTTGTGATGAAAAGGTCAGTTATAATCTTTCTTGCAATAACAATAACAACGGTTATGTAACGACCCGTTTTGTCGTTATTGCGAATTTCGAGAAAACCCGCAGCTTCGACTCTTTAAAAATGTCTTCATTTCAGTCATACTTCTGGAAATCGCTAATTTAATTGAACCCGTTGTGCGTGTCGCGTGAGAGTTTTGAAATTTGGGCCACCAGGCCCAGTTGGACCGCCACAGCGGCTAGTATGACGCTATAGCGGTGGCGCTGTAGTGGTGGACTCACCGCCAAAGCAACTAGGTGGCTTGGTCAGGTGACCGCCACAACGGTTCCTTAGCCATCTTAGTGGCGCCGCCGAAGCAGTCCCCATACCGCTAAAGCGGTTACGTATAGTGATTACCCCTATTTAAGAGTTCATTTCGGGATTTGACCCCATTTTTCTCAAAACCCTAAAGTCCAGCCACCCCTCAAGTCTTTTGGAAGCTTAAATTCATGGCTTCTTGGGAATGGTAACCTTCCTAACCTCTTCTAATCCCTCCTTTCACATAATAAATTACTCCTAAGTCCTTCTCCTAGAACCAAATGGAAATGGGTGTCACCAATTTCTAGACTTAGAAGGTCAATTGGTTAGAGTGTTCTTCTATGGATTATATTGGTGCAATCTCTCATGTTCTTCACCCTATAATGGTTACCAACTTAGATTCTCACCTTCTTCCTAAATTGGAAATGGGTTCCTTCCATAAATCTTGAAAATGGCTTTCTAAGAAATAGAGTCAAAAAGGGTGACTTTACTTAGCTAGTAGCTTAAGTGGTTGACTTTGATCATGAATGGAAGAAAATAAATCACCTTGCTTTATTATGATGGGAAAGGAGTTCTTTAGTGGTAAAGGCCTAGAAAATCTAGAAGAAGTCTAAATTCCCAAACTTTCCTTATCAATCCGAACCTCTTATAAATGCTTTAATGGTGATTCCTACTTTGGGTCTCATGATTATCTCAAGTTCCTTTGTGCGGATTATGACGGGACGAACAAATTGAAGATCTACACATGTTCGTGGCACCCGCTGAGCCTCGAGGTAGGTTACGGCTTCCTTTCGGTAGACTCTTATTAGATTTACATATTCATGTACTAGGGGGAAATGGAGAATGCATGTATAGGATTTGGAGTTGGGATGGATTCTTAGGATGGTACTGTTGTACAATTTGTGTGTTCGGGCTTGTGGCCTGTAGACTTCTTAGGTTCAGTGTTGGTTTTCCCTGAAAATTGGTGGACTTCTTGTGACTTGGAAGCTAGTTGTCTGGTACTTAGTTTACCATGTCCCTTGATGAGAAATTTTCGTAAGATGTGTCTAATTTGTTCTATGCTATAAATAGTGAATCTTAATTGATAGCGAAACAGATAAAATGTACCAAGGATCGTGAACTGATTCTAGATTGAGAGTTAGTGATGTCTTGTAAGTCGAAGGTGAAATTATTATGTATTAATGTTGATAGGCAGTAAAAGAACTGAGGTAATATGGTTATTTGATTTGTCCGTGTTGGTTATCGGAGATTATTGATATATCTTGTTCATGACTTTGTGGTTCCTCACTTGTTGATGTTGGTACGGGGACAGTATTTTATATGACTTGTGTAGTCTTTCATAATATGGTTGGCGTACCCATGCTTGGTACTTGTGATATTGATCTGATTATTGATGTTAACTCATACATTGCACGCATTTTCATCCTTCATGATACACTGTTGACACATTGATGATATTTGAGAAGACATTGGGATGAGCTGGGTTCAGTTGCATGAGGGTGACGTGAGAGTCCGATATCCGATGGTTGTCCCAGAATCATGGATTGAGTGATGAGTGACGTGAGAGTCCCATAGCCGATGGTTGTCCCGTAATTGTGGATTGAGTGAGACGGTTGCCGAGGTTTGTGCCGGAACCGTGAGGTACATGGACTTCGCGGGTCCCCCATGGGTTGTGCTACCGAGACATCGATACTTCCGTCCGGAGTATACGTATACACAACATTGCATTGCATTTCCTTCTTTCTTATATTGTGATGATCTGGTGATTACTTGTGTTGTTTGGTTCCGGGTTGAATATATTGAGACTTGACATGATGGGGCTTAGTTGCTAAACCATAGGCCATGATTTGAATTATCCTTGTTGACTGTTCGTTATTCCAGTTGTATATGTTGGTTCCCTAGAAATTAGGTGAATAATGATTATCTTAATGAAGGGTTGACTCCTATACTAAGATTGATTAACGTAATGATAATTGACTTGCGAAACAGGTGTAGAATTGCCTAGTAGTTATTAGAGAAGAGTTAAGAATCTTGATGTCATGGCGAGCGGTAGCTATTGTACGTTGTTGATCTAGTTTACTTGTCATGCTAATTTGTGCACGCTTTTATGGATATGTGCCCTTAACCATCATCGGCCTATGATGCCTACTCAGTACATGTTGATTGTACTGATACTACTCTTGCTACATCCCTTTGGGGTGTAGAGTGTTTCAGGTGATAGATTGTTGAAATGTTCGGCAAATGCACGGTCCCTATCTTGAAGGCCTCCGTCCCTTTCATTCCGGGGTGGGGGTTGGGTCTTAGAGTCATTATTGCATTCAGGATTCACATTAGGCGCTCTTGTCCTAGTCTAGACCAGGTCGTGGGAATAGAAATGAGTCATGTAATTATTTATCTATTGTAATCACTTCCGCTATTTTGGTTGATATATGATTTGATTTCCGCTGTTATTTATTAATCTATTGAAGAAAATCAGTTTGTTCTTTATTGGAAAATCTTTTATTTTGATTGAGGGTTCGCCTACCAAGGTGGGAATGGTAGGTGCCCGCGCGATTCAAAATTGGGTCACGACAGATTATGTCTCAATCTCAAATAAATTGAAATCGGCTATTTATAGGAATCCTCATTACCATGCTATTCCATATAATTCATCTAAAGAATTAACTTAATTTTTCTGTTAACGTAATAACATTTGATGATCCTATGGCTATAATATTGACTAAGATTTCCTATTGTTTGCTTCAACAACCAATAGGGAAACGTTTTAAATTGTACGTGAAGGATCTTGATGATTTCATAATATTTGAAATCTTCCTTATGGATTATTTAATTGTAGATTCATTTTGTTATTGTTGTTTCTCGTGCCAATCAAGATCTCGCAATCGCAGATACAACAAAATCTAGAGTTCTCCTGAAGTAGATGCAGGAGATAAGAGTTTAAGCTCTTGTTTCTCCTTTTCACCCTCTCTATTCATGTGATATTTGATCAATTTGAATTACGGATTTTTGGTGCAGGCCGATGAAACGTAAAGAATTAATTCCGTCAACAAAATATATAATTGAGTTTTTTCTTCCTTTTTATTTATTTATTTTCTTTATTCATTTCATTTTGTGTTTCCTTTCCTTTTTAGTAATTTTTGCAATTGTTTTGCGAGATAATTGAAAAGATGTCAATGAATTGTTTCATATTTAATCTATAATGTTTTTATCAAAAAGAATTACATTCTATGAAAAGTATTTTAAGATAAAATATATTTATCGATATCAATAAATAGTGGTAGTTATTAGAGCACAACATAAAATTGAAGGATTTATACTTGACAGTACATAATAAGAAAAATTGCACTTAGACTGTTTTAGAAAGAGCAACCAACCAAGAAAATAACATTGAAAAGATTTATGTTTATAATCTTACAAATTTAATCTGTGTGTATATATATACACACAAAAATATTTCTGTGCCCTTTCTTCTATCTCAAGTAATTTTACAAGAAAAATAATAATGTATTCATTAATCTCTTTATAACCGCGCTTATATTTATTAGTTGTACAAATAAATTGGAAGTGTGCAAGTCAATGGAAATGAGTGGCATTTATGTACGAAACCGTGTGAAGAATGAAACAGTATCCAACTAAGCAGTGTCATTGTATCAAATATCACTCCATTCCTTTCAGTGTATATAGGTGCCCTGGCACTATTTTATTTTATGTTTTAGGAGGAATTTCTAAATTTGGAAATAATTTACTTTGAACTTTTCATTTTATGTTTAATGACAGAGTTTTATAGGTATAAATATTATGTCATGTTTAATATTCCAGATTTAAAAAGTCTTAGTTGTAAAGCCTAAGAATTACCCATGATTGATTACGAAACAAGACCTATAGCGATGCAAGAAACATAAAGGACGATACTGAAATGACAAACGATAAAGTAAAAGGAGAGGAACCACATTCATATTATTGAGGGCCAAATCCACGTGAAATAAAAAAGCCTTCTCGAGGTGTCAACTATGCTTAAATATTCAAGTATATGGACATTATGACAGTACAAGCTGGGAGCTTCTGGAGAAGCTAACAAGGGAAAGACTAGTTTTTGGCTAGAGTACTAGTGTAAGACTACCTAGGAAATTAAGAAGTCATTTGGCCATGAGAATTATTCAGTTTTTCCGGTTATTTAAAAATCAGTGATTGATCATGATAATTCTAAATACAACTTGAAGTTGTTTTTGAAATTTGGATAACATCTCAAAATTTGTTTTCATTTTTTTTCCATCTCACTTTTTGATTTTTCTTTTTCCAAATTTTACCCTAAGCTTTTAGTTTTTATAAAAACAACCCCTCTTCAATTTTATCAAGTGTGCCACCGATTTGAGTTTTGGGTCCGGTCGGATCGGGTCTTTTTAATTGAGTTCTTATTTATTGGATAGATTTAAGAAAAAGGAGAAAAATAATATTAATCATGGCATTGGAATTAGTGAATCAGATTTTTTGTACTTAAAAAAAAAACATGGGATCCAATTTATGACATTATGTGATTATTCATTATCTGATATTACTCTTTTAGAGCATATTTGGTTGTATGTTTCAGGCAAATTAATTAAGTTGGGTAGTTTTTCTAGTTATTTAGAATTTTTTGGGTATAAATCATATTTCATGTTTTAAAAAAAAAAATATTTAAACAACCAAATATTCTTTGTAATAAGCATAACCAAACACAACTTCATGTGTAACTTCAACTTCAAAAATTTCAAATAAATTGAAAAATATTTGATTTCTTTGGCCAAACGCCTACTAAGTATAGTCAATCAGAAATTAGAGAAGTGAAACTCGTGCTTGAAGGGTCAGTGCTGTGGAGGGGTGGGGTATGGGGCAGTCAGTAGTCACTATAATCGTTCTACACGAGCCTCGGCGATCTTAACTATATGAAGACCATTGTTCATGACTAATAATAATATTCTTTTGTATACATAATTACAAGAGTAAAAGGAGTCATTTTCACAAAATAGAAAAGTCATCTAAATAAGTTAAATGTTATAGTTGAAAGACTAAGGTGCTTTTGCCATTGCTGTCGTAATCTATCAAGTAAAACGTCGGTACCAGACAGTTTTAATTCCAACAGGTTTATGGGTATATAAATTAAGACGTGTCATTCTTTCACGGGTTTTTGAAAAGTGTTAATTCTTCAATCAATTAAAGCAAAATGCATTTAGCATTTAATTAGTTTCTTTATTATTGGTCATGCAAATAATTCTGCTTGGAGAATTGTGGTGTACGTCATTAATCAATGATTTAGCACCTACTTAAGGAATAAAATATGGTACGTCCTTTCGTCATATTCTGTGAAACCTGTCTTCCGCAGAATACAAAGTAAAAGAAAATCTTAACAATACAGATATAGCAATAGTATAAATTCGTCATGCTTTATTTCTAGACCACATTAATATCTTATACTTCAAGCTTACAATGTTTGAAAATTTATCCAAACGTCATAAGCAACGTCATAAGCTATTCATTAATTAACTTATGTTTGTCAAGTCGAATAAATAAATAAGTGTACGGGAGACATAAATATTCATGTACCTTAACATATTGTTTCACCCATACAGATATTCTAAACGTATTTATAACTCCTTAAGAAATAAAAAGGATGAAAATTGTGTTTTTGAGTTGGGAGTCAAATAATGTCCATACGAAGAACAGGCCGGCCTAACAAGATCGGGGCCTAAAGCCAAACTTCACAGAGAGGACCTAAATTTTTTAAAAGAAAGGAAAGATCATCATATATATTTTTATTTAAAGTCTACTTTTCTACTCCCTCTGTCCCAATTTATGTAATACGCTTTCTTTTTTAGTCTGTCCCAAAAAGAATGATATGTTTTCTTATTTGACAACAATTTAACTTTAAACTTCATTTTTTACGCTTAACGAGATGATTTGTAACCACACAAATATCTTTGACTTGTTTTAGACCACAAGATTCGAAAGTCTTCCTTTATTTCTTAAATTACGTGCCTAGTCAAATTATATCACATAAAGTGGGATGGAGGGAGTAGCTTTTTTAGATGTGATGTCATTAACTACTGTTTTATAATCCATTTGTTCTAACAAATTATTTTCAATTGATAATATAGCTATCAAGGGCTCCTTTTTGGATTTAATTAATTCTTCAAAAAGAATCTCTGATATGAATTAGAAATATTTACAACAACATATCCAGTGTAATCCTACAAGTGAGGTTTGAGGAGAATAGTGTGTACGCAGAGCTTACCCCTACCTTGGGAGATAAAGAGGTTGTTTCCCAGAACCCTCGATGCTAGGAAAACATATTACTCCCTCTGTTTCAATTTATATGATACACTTTTCTTTTTAGTTTATCCCAAAAAGAATGATACATTTCTCTATTTATAATTAATTTAACTTGAAACTTCCTATTTTACCCTTAATGAAATGATTTACACACACAAATATCTATGACTTGTTTTGAACCACAAGTTTCAAAGATTTTTCATTCTTTCTTAAACTCTGTGCCTAGTCAATATATGTGTGTGTGTGTGTGTGTGTGTGTGTGTAATTCCCCGCTTCTACTATTCTTATTATTAAATATTCTAATTTCTTTCTTATATATATATATATATATATCCGATACAGTGGATCTATTTGCATTCATTGGGGAATGCACACCCGTCTCATCCATTTTTGTCTGAGATGGAGAACTCTGGGATTGTACTAATTCAAACTTAACTACTTGTAGTCTTTGTTCTAACGATCTTGCTTGTTCCAAGAGTTTCATTTTTTCTTGGATGAGTGTCTCTTCCGTCGGTTAAGTCTTCGACGGTCTCGGTCATAGTAGAGCGATGATCGCAAAAAATCACCTTGTACCGTGTCTTTTTGTATTTTGTACCGAGGGGTTCTATCCGGATTTTGTCCGAGAGGAGAAATATAATAGTTTGGTCCCAATACTCCTCTAGCATAGTCTAATACCTCGTGAAATCATTAAAGCCTTTAAAAAGGTCTTCTTATATCTTTGATAGAATCTAAAACTTCTATCCAGGTTTGAAAAATACCATTAGTTCTACCATGGACTACAACATAAAATTTAAATTTCTTATCTAATTTGTTTGTAAAATACTGACAAAGTGCATTTAGAGTGGCTACAAAATGACCAGCGTCTTTTTTGTTATGCGATATCCATAAATTGTCTACTAAACATGTATGTTGTTTGTCTATTTAATACCTTAAAAGTTAAATTAGATGGCGGGAAAAATACTAAATTATTGGTTCCAAAATGTATTCTTTCTAGGGCATTTCTGTTTAATGCAGATGTAGGTCTAAAATGAAGATTACCTAGTACCGTACGTAAGTGTCTTGGGTTAAGGCTATGCCTTTCCCCTTGTCTCGTTGTCCGAGAACTTGATGGTCTCATCGTTCAAATAGAAAATCAAGCTTAGATGTGATTTTTAGTCTACTTAATTGGTCACTTAAATTATTATATTTTCCTTTTATATGTTCGAATGTTAAATTATAAATTGAAATAGTATCCATAAAGTTTAACCATCTTCGTTCTCGCTACTTTTATCATTAATTTTTTTTATAGAATTTGACTATAGCTTCACGATGTTCTTACCAATATTTCGGTTTATTTAGTATATACGATCAAACTATTTAAGCCATATATTACGGCTAAAATTTCGGCGTCTATACTACTCATATTTCTTTTTTTCGGTACTTACCGCTTTGATAAGCACGTATCTTTTCTTCACTTTTATTGCTATATTTATTTGATTTTGCCTTTAATACGGCTCCCATCCTTCGAAGCTTCCATCCGTTTCTATAATTAAATAGTCGTTTCTAAGGCATATTTAAGTCGGAATATTCTTTATTTTTTTCTTTAATTTTTTGTACCAATTTAATATCTTCGGTATTAAAGTGTTTTTGACCATT
>NW_026713256.1:0-27894 GCF_029784015.1 Lycium ferocissimum | reverse complement strand
AATTGAACATAAATGGAGTGTTGTTGGCTATTTGGAGAAGAAATATTAGCATTATAATGTATTTTGAATGAATTGTTAATGTTGTTGGAATGGTTGTTGATGTCGTTGATGAAGAATTGGCCGAGTTTAATTCTCGGGGTGGTGTATTTATAGGGGAGGTGCTGCCGAAATTTCGGTAGACAATTATTAACCCAAGATTGGGATTTCAAGTCCCATAAATAGTAACGGGTAAAAGTGACCATTTGCAGATTTTTGACGAAACGGGATTGGAGTTTTGGCAAGCGTAAAGGACAAGAAAGGTATGTAAAGCCTTCTATTTTCTTTTCATGGCACGACATAGATGTGTTAGCTTCGAATTCAACTCTTGGAGTCGCTCCTATCTCTCGGAATCTACATCTAAAATTGAGCCTTTTTCATTCAATGGAATTGAACTCAATTAGGCTACAATTGACTAGATTGTTTTTAGACATCTAGAATTTGTACGAATCTAATCCGGTCACTCTAAAACACTTTCTAATGACATTATGAGGTCCAACGAACGTGATTTAAGTACGCCACCTCATTTAACCCGAGGTGGGCCCACTATTTCCGATTTTACCCTTCTGTGTTTATGACTCGTCTTCGAGCGGATTTAGAGGAAACGTTTTAACTACTCCTCTATTTGTTACTTAAAAATCGTTTTAAATACTCCGTTGAGTCCTATAATGTGTTCTGATATGTATCACGAATCCGAACGTTCTGTTCCGACATAACCCTCCGTGAGGTCCGAAAGGTACGTGCTATGACTCCGTCCGTTTTCATTGACTTGATTTGTTATTTGATCTGCCTCATCGAGTCTCTGGATATACATATGTTATTTTTATTGCATTAGTTTCTCACTACTCCACTCGTGGATGCCTCAATGTTTCCCACACTGAGCCCGGGCCAGGATATGTTCTCAAGCGTATTTCTCTGCATTGTTCGCCGCGCCCCGGTGTGAGGGGGCAGGTATATACGTGCATGGGTTGTGGTGTATGATGTGCCATGTACGCTTATGCTGATTATGTTCTGATATGGCCATTTGGTATGTTATGATTTGTTTCGGAGATATTCCCTATTCTGGAGTATGATGTGATTTGGCGCCGGAGACGGGGGCGCCTATGTTCTGTTCACCGAGTCCCATAGCGGGGCCGGTTTGGCATATGCTTTCTGCATACATTACTTATGATTTCTGATACGCATTTTGATTACCGATGCATCTTGTTCGTTTTTCGCACATTCCGTTCTGATTTCAGTTTGATTTATTATAGTCTCTGCTTTACATATTCGCACATTTTCCGTCTTCCCCTTTCTTCGGCCGCGTTTCGTGCCACGTAGGTACGACGTTTGATTTGTCGATCCGCCCGCCTAGGCTATACGTCATTCGTCGTTTGAAGTGCTCCACTGTCCCAGCCCATATTTTGGTATAGACTTTTACGTTACATTTGTACATATTTATTTCGGGGTACGACGGGGCCCTGTCCCGTCATATGATTACGTTTTGTTCTGTAGAGGTCTGTAGACATGTGGTGTGGGTTCTGTATATGTTCGTGAGTTTTGCGTACGATTATAGCTTATCTGTGTGTTGTAACGGCCTTATCGGCCTTCGTGCGCTATATCTGCTTGACCTGATTAAATTATTGTTTCCGTTTACTTTTAATATTTTGCTAATTTAGGGTAAGGTACGTATAAGTGCCCAGCTAGGGTACGAGTCGCGGCCTACGGAGTTGGGTCGTGACACAGGGCCCCGTCGTACCCCTGGATAAACATATACATATAGTAGTAGATTTGTGCCAAAAGTCTAGGCTCCGGAACAACGGAGCACTCCAAGACAGTTGAGTAGAAGTCTTATGCTGAAGAATCACCAAATCGAGTAGCTGTACCTGCGGGCATGAAACGCAGCCCCCCCCGAAGAAAGGGGGTCAGTACGAATTATGTACTGAGTATAGAAAGCATGAAATACATCAAGAAACATCATAACTGAAGTAGAAATTTCAGGAGACAAATATGGTAATCAAGAAATCATCGTACTCGTGCCTTGTAAAGCAAGTCATGCATATCAATATCATATACCATACCCGGCCCATCATAGGACTCGGTGACATAATTAGATAATCATCCTGTACATATGCATATATAACGTGTCCCGGCCCTCTAGTGAGGGACTCGGTAAATAAAATCATCATATACATGTACATATAACGTGTCCCGGCCCTCTAGTGAGGGACTTGGTGAATAACATCATCATATGCCATCCTGGCCGCCATCCCCGTATCATCATATCATCATGTCATCATATCATCATATACATATACATATAACGTGTCCCGGCCCTCTAGTGAGGGGCTCGGTGAATAATGCAGTGGAACTGTGCATGAGAACTTGTCCTGGCCCGGGACTCAGTGAAAGATGTAAATGTATGCACGAGCAGAGTAGTGAGTAACCATATACATATAAATAATCTTTTGAGACTCAATAGATAAGTAGACTAGTCAGCGCTCGAGCAACAGGATAATAGTCACACTCAGTACTCCTTGAATATCATTACAAACTATATCAATAATGCCTCAGAGATCATAGACATGTATTAGGTTAATCCGAGTCAGTTTACAAAAGTTATGAACATTATTCATTATAGAATCCTTTAAGAATAGGAACCTTTATGCATCATTTACTATTCAATCATATAAAAGACTCGAGGGTAATAGCTCGATCATGCCGAGGGTTCTAACATCAAGAAGTGAATAAGAATCATAAATCATGCTCGGAACTTGCGAATAGAATTTCCCCAAAGCTCATATCATATCATACTTACATCTAGGACATGCCAAAAGAAAGAAAGGGTAAGCTTTACATACCTTTAGCATTTACTCGCAACGCAACACGTATACGCTGCCCAATAGTATCTCAACCTATATTAAGACGTCAAGAACTACGATTAAACTTACGAAGAGATTCAAATGCATCCTAATGTTAGTAACTCCTTTCTAAATAATTCGACGACATTTCATTTACATTCAAATCAACCACATACAATCAAGCCAACACAAATGATCACACATTCAAGTGTTAACCCGAGCCCATTCAAACAAGACTCGAGAACACTTCGGACAACCGCACAATATTCAAAACAGCCCATTCAACATACACTACAACCCGCAATCGTCCAACTCAACAAGAACAACAACAACACATTCTTTCCTCCCAATTTTGATGAACTATACCAACAACCACACGTTAACAACATCATTTACATAATCACAACAAACCATATTAACATCATATTAACTTCTACAACAGCCCACAAATAATTACAACTTCAACTTGAACCATTAAACCTTCAATCTCACCATAAAATCCATGACAACAACCATCAAAATATCAAGTAAATCAATTCACCATTTTCTCCTAAAACAGCACCTACACGGCTTGGACAGCTTTCCAACATCAACATACACAATTTTTATACATATCTACACATCACAATACGTTCAAACCATCCACAACACATGCAAAAGGAGATTAAATCTTACCTTTAACACTTGGCTTTTCAACTTGGCTCCAACTTGTGCCTTGAATTTATACTTATTCTTGTTACTCCAATGACTACTCCACGGTTTTATACACCTTCTCTATAGTTGAATTTCTATCAAAAAATTTTTTTTGATCAAGAACCATGGACATCACTCTCGGCCAGCCATGGCCGAGAGTCTCCCTCTCTATCTCTTAAACTTTCTAAGTTGAGTGAAGATGAAAAATGGTTGCTTTGTCATCATATTAGTATTTATATGGTACCTAGGTGTTGGACACATGTCCCACTCATGGCTTGAGCCAATCAAATGTGGCCAAGCCATGGGTGGGACCCACACGGCCAATTATGACTTGATTAATAAAATGGTTAAGTGACTTGATTAATAAAATGGTTAAGTCTTACTACCACTTTAATAATCTAATCATGGTTAATTAATCCCTAATCTCCAATAATATTTCTATACCAAATAAAATTTATAAGCAACTTTTGATTAAAACAAAATCGGAGATTAAAAATCTCTACCCCGTATCCCAAAGTAGTCTTGTCCTTAACTTGTCGCGATTAGCTTTAGAATGCCCCAATGTTTAAAAATACGGGATATAACACTTATGAATTTGTTCCTCCAAGGTGAGACGTGTTCATGATGACGGTTCCATAATAATAATCCAACGAATTTAGGAACAGGTTCTTAAGGAATGTCTTATAGGACATGAGTAGAGTGCTAGCAGAGGATCTTTAATGAGGTAGTTAATGTTCGAAGAGAGGTTCATGTTGTATCTTAGGTTTTGGTTATAGTCTAGTCAAGTGGGAAGAAGTACTAATGGCCAGAGATGTGCTTATAAGGCTTATATGATTATGTAGACACTACGGGTTAAGCGAAGACCATGAGAAGTGCATATAGATTACTTGTAGAAGTTTGATTATGATGTCGATCATAGTTACCAGCGGTCTACTGACCGGTTAAGGCGATTATTACCAACCATGCTACGGCCGGTTGGGCAGATGTATGTATGTATGTATGTATGTATTTACCAATCGGACCCAGACGGTCGGGTAGTTATCACCGTCTTACGGCCGGTCGAGCGATTACCGGCCATCGGTCGGGCAGTTGCGCTCTACCGTCGGGCGATAATCGGACGGGCAATTATTACCACCGAACTGCAGCCGGTCGGGCAGTTAACATTGATCAGTTGGGCAGTTAGTATAGGATGAGTAGTAAGATAAAGGCACAGTACTGTACATAGATATGGTTAAGCATGCGAGATCATAGAGAGAGATATGTATCATATATGGATCGGGTTGCATGCCGCAACACATGTGCAGATAACGTTTGATGATAAGGTAACCAGGACTATGGTAGGGTATACGAGCCTAGTAAAGATCGCAAGAAGATGAAGAGGTATGTATACATATGCTAGATTTCCATCGGTAGTTCGAAATGCCAGTTGATTCTTATTCTTCTAATCTTTAGTATATGGCTATTTTGTTGCACTTTCCGCCTTGCATACTCAGTACATTGCTCGTACTGACGTCCCTTTGCTGGGGGCGCCGCGTTTCATGCCCAATAGACCCATGATGTCGACATTACTACTGTCACACTATGACTAAGCTGTACACAGGAACTGTCTGCAAAGCCTCTATGAACATGACTGAAGTATATAAGTCAGGACAGGGCCCCCGACATACCCTCTTGTCACAAAAAAACATATACTTTGTTATATCCCGTATTTTATACGTTCGGATATTTCAAGGTAGTCGTGGCAAAGATAAGGGAATGACCATCTCCCAAAATTATTTTAATGTACAAGTTGGTTAGGAATATGAGTAGTATGGAAATATCGGGAAAAGTTAAGGGTAAAAAGAGGAATTCGCAAAATGGTTCACGGAAATAATGCGGAAGGCCAGGGGCAAAACGGGAATTTCACACAAGGATCAGGGATAAAGATTATATTATCGAGTATGAGAATGTATATATATGGAATTTGGAGAGCGTAGGAAGTAAACCGGTTAACGTGATCACTCGAGGATAGCCCTTGTAACCATAAGCCAAGGTGGGGCCCGCCCATCGGGACGTTATAAAAGACATATAAAGAGATATATGGGTAGTACATGTGAAGTTGAGCAAGTCTTAAGAAGGACCCATAAGCCAAAAATGAGTGTAAGCCCTCCAAAAGGACGATTTAAGAAAACGTTTCCGATGACCCGACTTTAAGGGGCAAACACGGCATTATACGTTTGGAATTTGGGAAAACCCCCAGAAATAAAAGTTGTAGATAATTGAATTAGATTTCCAACGGTAGGTTGTGGACCCTGAAACGATGTCGGAATCAAAAGTTATGGCCATTTTAAGAGAGAGACCTTAAGCTGCCAAAAAATAATAAAGAGAAACCGCGGGCCCCACATGGGGAGGTCGGTGAAACCCGACTTAGGGGTGCTATAAATACCCCATAAATCCTATTTTTTCAGCAATATTAGCATTCTAAAATTTCTAGAATTCTCTCAAACTTCTCCCAAATATTATAGTTTGATAAATCAAGAATTTAACAAGATTTCGCCAAACTAGTCCGTGAAAGGTGATTGTTCTTCTTTCTACTCAAGTGTGGCGTTGGAGAAAATTTATGTGGCTGAGTTTCTTCAAGTATAAGGTATTTTATTCATCCCATATCTTGTGTTGAGTTTATTTTAAGGTCTAGCAAGCTTTAAAAACGAAAATAGTTATGGAGAAGGGTCATAAAGTGTTGTGTTGAAGCGATTGTGTTTATGGGCTGTTTGAACATGTTGTGGCCATGTGTATGGACTGATTTATATATGTAAAGATGGTATATAATATTGTTAGTTTGTTGGCGAGATTATACTCCTCGATTGGGACGAAAGGAAGTGCATGTTGTTGTTGTATGTTGAAAAACATCGTGTGGGATGTTTATGGAACATATTGTTATGAATAAAAGTGTTGTGATGTTGATATTATTGGCATGATTGTTGGTGTTGTTGTTGATAATTTGGCCGGGTTGAATTCCCGGATTGCTTTGTTGATTAAAAATTGGCCGAGTTAGATTCTCGGGGATGGTGTATTTACGAGAGGAGATGCTTTTTGCCGAAATTTCGGCGGATAACAAGTAAATGTATTTGAAGGATTAAGAGAGGCATATGATAATGAACCTAACGATAGTGTCGATCTTCTTGAATGTAGACTAACAAGTTGGACGAACAAGCGTAGCTAGTAAGGCGCGCGCGAGGTATGTTAAGGCTCGTCCCTTTTCCTTCTATGGCATGAATCATACGTTGCGATTTTATAAATGCTCCCTTAGCGTCCTTATTTTCAAAAGTTAGAAGTTATGATTTCAAAGCATGATTTTCCTTCCTAAAAGTTTATGAATGATTTCCAAAATATCCATTTTCTCCAAAATCCAAGTTTTACGATTTTCGAAAGTTTTATGACCAAAACAACGACTATGATTTTAGGATGACCATGATGATGCTAGATATGAGGAAATGACTAGAACGAATATGTCAAGGATATGTTCTTACACATGAATATGACGATATGAAATGTTAAGCTATTTTGGGATAATGACTATTTTTAAAGGTTTCAAAGTATATGAAATGATATGTTATGACCTTTGTTTTATGATTTCCAGAAATGTTATCCTTCATTGATAGTCTCGCCTTATTATTAGTCCTTTCAAGGTGAGATAAAGCGCCCATGATTATTCCATAATACAATCGGAGGTTACCGACCTTACGTCACTCCGATAGAGCTATAGCTTTTCTTCGGGCTCCCCGCATGCTACGACATGATACATGTATAAGTATACGTATATGTATATGTATATGGGGAAGATGGGGAAAGGGCGAGGGGCGCTATAGGCGCACGGCCGATCGGTTGGAGAATGATATGATATCGTCCCGGACGCGGATGCCGGACGCGGGATAAGTGGTTAAATGGATCGGAGCCGACGCCTCGGCAATATGGTATGTTATATTTTCTTTATATATGAAAATGAGATGTTTTCAAGAAAGAATACGTACATGTATATACAAATGGATCGGGCTGCACGTTCCGCAGCAATGTATATGGATCGGGCTGCACGTTCCGCAAAGATAGTATATGGATCGGGCCGCACGTTCCGCGATTAAGCATGCATGATTCCGCCTTAAGAGGCACTCATACCTACAGTTACGGCTTCATACATGACATGCTCCATATGTACAAAAGTATACTCTCTTACATGACATGCTCTACTTTTCATACCATGTTCTTCATTCATGCCTTACATACTCGGACATTGCTCGTGCCGACCCTCTTCTTCGGGGGTCACGTTTCATGCCGCAGTACACCTGCATGGACGAAGCCGGGGCGGATGATGTCCCCGGCGAAGTTGGCAACTCCAATCATTCCGAGTGTCGTCAAGTCGGTGTGCTATGCTATGATGTCTTGTCCGAAGTTAGAGACTTTGCGTACATAGTCGTGGGTTCGGGAGTCAATCGTGCTATGATACAAGTTTTGTACGGTTACATATTTTATTTGATTTGAAAGCAAAAAGGAATTTTTCAGAATCCTATTATGTATACTTGACTTAGAGATTCAAAAAAAAAAAAAAATTTAGTACGTAGTAAGAGTCGGTGGTTCGCTCGCTCCTAAGTTACGGGGTCGGGTGCCCATCACACCCTAGTGAGATCGGGGTGTGACATATACAGCTCGGACTCGGCAATGCTCTAGGAAGAAGTGGAGCTCACCAATCAAAACTGGTACCTGAAGGCAGCCTACGATGAAAGATCCTCATCTCGTCTATCTACACCTGTGGGCATGAACGCAGCGTCCACAAGAAGGGACGTCAGTACGAGCAATGTACTGAGTATGTAAGGCATGAATAGTAGTATGATATCAGAATAAATATAACATAAGATAAAGTAAGTAATTATACGTCGTACTCTTCTTAAGATCTCTATCATATAAACTACTTGTCTACAAGAAAAACATTTCATACACATCCATACACAACATACATACATATATGCATTCACATTCACTTACTATACATACATCTGTCATATCCGTACTCGGCCCTTGCGGGACTCGATGTTATCCGTACTCAGCCCTTGCGGGACTCGATGTTATGCCCAACTGATCAGTGGGATGCAATGCATACATACATACATACATATATATATATACATAAAAATACATAACTAAAATCAACATCATCATTACCATTATCATTATCACTATATCCTTCCTTAGAAGATCAACTGTCTTAAGGTAAAGTCGACGATGTCATGGGAGTCTCGAGAATCATGAACTTAGATAGCATTAGAAATAGAATCGTCATCGCTATATCTCACCTCGAAAGAACAAGTATTATGAGGTGAGATCAATCACAAAGAATAGTCTCAAGATCATGAATAAGCTCAATAATATCATAAGGATCATGAGATTCATAGGCTTCTAGCATTTGTGGAGGCAAGGATATTATGGATATGGCACAAAGGTTTATAACGAGAGAATCATGCCTTTAGAAAGAAAGGGTTTAGCCTTAACATACCTTTTTGGTCGCCTTAACTTTAACTACTCAATGCTTGTCGTAGTCCTTCAAATAAATCTTTCTAGAATCTGCCAAAATTTCGGCAGCATCTCCCCTGTTTATATGCCTAGCCCAAAATAGTAATTTAGCAACTAACAACAACAACATCAATACCAACATTAATCATAATATTCTCAACACCAAAATACTCCATAAACGTCCCATATGGGGTTTATCCCATATTGCCACCAACAAAATGTCACGACCCGACCTACGGGCCGCGACGGGTACCCGATGCTGACCACCGAGCACCCCTCATTCTATTGCTTATCCTGTCTTTATGCATTTCTCTTATCGTTTATAATCATAGGAAACGACTTTCATATAGAACATGTTTACTTATATAACGTAGGCCCTTCGGGCTATCAAAATAATAATAATAATAATAATAATATACATAGGCTTTCATTTACACAATGACTATGGGACCATACTACCCACACATACGTATCTACGAGCCTCTACTAGAGTACTAGACATCTGGACGGGACAGGACCCCGTCATGCCCAAAATAGGAATATACAAACATATGTACCAAAAGAGTAGTCCGTAGCGCCTCCGGAAAATGAGTGCTCTCAAATCGGCCGCTAGCTCCTATGGATCCGGATCGCCTCCCCGTCTACTCCGCGGGCATGAACACGACGTCCGAAGAAAGGACGTCGCACGAATATTGACCGAGTATGTAAAGCATGAGCAGTAATGATGTAGGACATAACGGTAATATATGAAATAACATAAGATGGGAGACATAACATTCTCTTCTTAGTACTTACCTGCTTTCCGTAGGACGTTCCATGTTCTATTTCATGCTCGTATACATACATTCATATCTTTTACTTACTTACCTTTCATATTTATTCACTTGTCATACTCATGCTCGTATCACGTACTTTACATATACATAGTATACTCGTGCTCGTAAGGATGTCATATACTTATCTCATTCGTACTTACGTGGACACTCGATGCACATGGCATAATCATACATATAACATAGTCATACTAATGAAAATATCATCCATGTATCATAATCGTATTCATATAGGTCGGTATCATTCGTACTCGCCTTTCTTGGACTCGATACATACATATGTACGTATACATCACATAGGTATCATGAACTTAACATAACTAGTCACCATTCTCGCATTCATCATAACACATGCATATACCGTCGTCATGTCGCATTTATTTACACACATTTGATCATTATCCGTATTCGGCCTCGCAGGCTCGACAAAGATATCGTATTCGGCCACGAGGGCTCGACAAAGATATCGTATTCGCCACGAGGGCTCGACAACATATCGTATTCGGCCGCGAGGGCTCGACAAGATATCACATATATATCTCATATCGTCATAACACATATAATTGCAAACATACCACATACTCATTATCGGGCGTCTTGTAGATTTATGATTATGAATCGTCTTATAAGCATATCATGGTTCTATCGTACTTAACATCACTATCATTCATTTCACGGGCGTATCGTGGCTTAACATAGTGCTATCATATCTTATCATATATGCATAACTTCATATACTTATCACAATGCATGCATAGGGACTCTTAGATATCATACTCTATCGGGGGGGGGGGGGGGGGGACGTAAGGTCGTGGACCCCCGATGTCCTTATGGAGCATCCATACGTATTCGGCCTCACCTTGAAGGAACAACTATAAGGTGAGTGAGAATAGGAATCAATACCATTTGATTTCATATATATAGCATCATTAGCTTCTTCGGAGTACCATATCATAGGCTATAGCATTTCTAGACTTTAGCTTACTATTATCATCATCGTATCCATCTCGTAGCTCTTATCTCGTATAGCTATTCATGGGGAGGACTCTTGACTTTCTTGGAAATAGGAATCTCATAGAGAGGAGAAAATGCATACAGGGATTCATGCCTTAGAAGGAAAGGATTAGCCTTACATACCTTTGTCATTAAGCTAAGCTATCGCTCACTTGTTCTCCTTCAATGTCACGTTGCTACCTTCACAAGAGAATTCACATTAACGTTGGTTAATCGACTATAAGAACGTATCGTTATTTCTAGGGAAAATTGGGCAGCATTTCCTTTATTTCTACTACTTTTCCCATGTTCTATATCAACTCCCAACATTCACAACAACACTCACAATATCGTATCAACAATCATCATTTATCTACATTTACCACATTCCACCATTTTTTCCAATTTCTCCATATTTATTAGTTTTTGCTCATCATCACATTTTCTCATACCTCATACCTATCTCATAGTCTATATGTCATTTATAACATATTTATATCATCAACGTATTCATTTCCATGATTCAATTCTACTATCCTTGAATTATGACACTATTCACTCTTGAATGACCCATTTGCTATGCTTTTCTATAATTCGGGTATCTTAACCTTACAATACCTTAAACAACTTGAAAAGATCATGAAACTTACCTTGTATGGTGGTAGAACAAGTCTTGAGTGGAGTTTCCCTTCTAGCACCAAAACCCTATTTTCTCTCTTTTGATTTTCCTTGAGGAAGATGAACTTTACTTGGGTTTCATACACTCGGGTTCATGAATTTGATGTTGTTGATCCTTGATTTCCTTGGTTTTCTTATGCTTGAAGTGTATGGAACTCTCTAGAGTTTTCTTGAATGAGAGAGGTGAAGAGATGAAGTGAAATGAAATGAAAAAGGGTCCCTTATACTTAACTTAAAAAGCTGGCCGATCAACATTATACGGACCAACATACGGCCCGTACTATTTATACGAACCGTATGTGTGGCCGTATGTTTGGTCCAGTAGCTGGTACCCTCCTTTGCTAATTATACGGTCCAACATACGGCTGGTACAATTTATACGGTCCGTAGGTTGGGCCGTATAATGCCCAAAGGGTTCCATTTTTGTTCTCGACAACTCGTTTGATCTCCGATCCTTGTGGAACCTTCTTAACACTTGTTCATCACTTCAATACCATTCTAAGGGACGTTATAACTCTTCCTTGGAGCATCTTCCACACATCATTAGCTCCATACTCGAAGTTCTTACTCGATACCCAACATATGGCTCGCTTCTCTTAACAACTTTCTTTCCTTAACCCGAATGCCTTTGGAAATCCTAATTAGGATCATCAAATACTATTGTTTACTTGTCCAAACCTCGTATACATCATACCCCTCGTTAGTTTATTCACTGTACGCTAAGGGAAAAATTTTCAAGGTGTAACATTCTTCCCCCCTTTTGGAACATTCGTCCCCGAATGTTCAATCATTGGGAATTCTAGAAAAATTTCGCCAGAGTTTCCCCTGTAATATGGCACTGTCACCCTGTCACAACAGCCCATAATATCATTGCCTCACAGGGCCACAATACAATCCACAATGTAGCTTGGCCATACACGACCCATACACATAAAAGAAAAGCATACATACCTTATCATCCCAGTGTTCCCTCATATAGCTCTTCCGGGATAAAATAGGTGCAGATTATCTCACGGGATCCAATATTTTGTTCCACAATTAGGGGACATAATATCTGAGTAATGATAGAAATAGGGGCGTTCCGATACTCTAATTATTACACTTCATTTGATGCATTCCCCTCTATGACAGCCCATCCCTTTGTTGAGGATTTAATTCCTCCTTTCTTACCATCTCTCACCATACCTTTCATTTAATTTCTACGTCCTGACGATTCTTTTTCTTGCTCAACAACGATATTAAATCTTACATGGTTTGCGACTCTATCTCGCTTGGTTTCATTAGCGAAGTATCATTGCTTACAAGTCATACCACCGTTCTTGGCTAATTCATGTACGTATACACTTATACATATACAGATATCCACACCCATACACATATTTGTGTTCATAGCCATCTCCCTATTCATGATCACATTCATTTACATACTCATATTCATCACCTTTCTATATTCGTAACATATTTGCACTCATGTTCGTATCGTTCACATATCGTATATATATTACACATGCTTAACATATTCGTACTCGCATTGGTTTCGTATACACAACATTTACATATCGTTCATATAACCTTTATATAACATCCCCGACTATGAAGAATCGGTACTTCACATACTTGGCCTCGCCAAGGCCCCCGGTCATCCGTACTTAACTATAATGGTGCGTGCTCATCTTCATGTATACATATTCATACACATATATCGTACTCTACCTGGTCATACAAGCTCGAGGTTTCCATAATAGTCATATATAGGCACATATACATATAAGATCATAAGCATCTCTTAACATCATTACTATCATCGCTTATCACATCTATCGTTAACTTTCTACACTTGCGTTTCTTTTCCTCGCTTTCCCCCTTTTGGGGTCTTGCCTATACCATTTTTAAATTCACAGTCTTGCCTTCAAATCTTTAATTCGTATACCTCTTACTATACTTGTCACACCCCGATCTTGATCAGGGTGTGAAGGGCACCCGACCCCGTGATCGGAGCCGAGCGAACCCGCTGATCCTTACTACGTGAATTTTTTTTTTTGAAAACCTTTAAAACAAGTAAACATAAATAGATGACTGAAATACTCTTTTGTTTCTTTTAAGTCAAATAAAACATGTAACTGTATATAACTCGTGTCATAATACAATCTGACTCCCGGAACCCACGACTCGTCTCGCAAAGTCTCTAACCGTAATCGAAATCGCGTGTGCTATGACTCGGCTACACACCTGTGCCAAATGGGCTTTGATAACTTTTGGAACATCTTCTATCTTGGTTTCTATCCGTCGGTGTACCGCGTGGCATGAACGCACCCCCAAAGAAGAGGGGTCGCACGAGCAATGTACCGAGTATGTAAGACATGAACAAGAATAACATAGTAAAGGCCGTACGTATGAGACGATCATGTGTAAGACGGTAACTGTGCGTAGTAATAACTATATGGAAGCATAGTACGTACCACGATAGAGGAGCAACCTGTACCTGTGAGTGCCACTCAGGGCGGAGGCCATGCACGCTTAGATTTTTCTTTTTCTTATTCTGAACACGGTGTTTCTTGTTTTTGTACATAGAAAACAGGTACTTTTCGTAAAACAAGATTTTTTACTCCAAGAGCACGCCGAATTCATCGGCTCTCCCAACCCCCTCCCAACGTTGTCCCAAGTATATCATATTATATTATATATATATATATAGCACGGACGTACGCCGCGCACGCTCTCCCATAAATCCCGCGTCCGGCATCCCGCGTCCGGATGATAAGCCACCGAATCGTGGACACGTTGCCTCCCCATTCCCCACATATACAGTATACAAGTACGTTCATCAATATCGGTGTATTATATACATTATCATATAAACAAGCAACAAAGATGCACGGGAGCCCAAGGAAAAGCTATAACACTATCGGAGTGACGTAAGGCTGGAACCTCCGATTTTATTATGAAATAACCATGGGCGCTTTATCTCACCTTGAAGGAACTAGTAGTAAGGCGAGACAATCAAGAAGGTCAACATTATGAATAAACATGGAGTAGAATCATAGTATAGCATTTCATGTACTTTGGAGCCTTTAGACATGAGATCATTCTCGACATAGTTATCTTAGTACCATTCTCATTTTCTTTGACATCGTCATAGCCATTGAAAAACATAGCCTTGACTATTATCGTTCTATACCTTTCTTATTCCCGGCTTCATTATTATCATCATAGAACTATGATCGTCGTTTTAGTTAAAGGACGTTTAATATTATAAAACCCGGTTTTTGAAGGAAAACGAGTATTTTGTAAAACCCTTGTAAACTTTTTTGAAAAGAAAATCATGCGTTGGGGTCATAGGTTTAGTTAAAACAACCACTAATTTGATGGTAGAAACGATAACCAAAAACTTTTGTTAGCGATAACACGGAAATAAGCTTAATGTAACAATAAGAAGGGATTTGGGAATAGTGGGCCCGCCTCGGTCGAATGAGGCGGCGTTCACGCTCACGATAGTACGTTTCATAATGTTACTTATGGAAGTCTTAGGATGATCGGGTCGTATTCTTGCAAGTCCTAGGGTGTTTCGACCTTTCTTTCACTATTCAAGCACTTTTAGTTCAATGCCACTGAATGAATAGTAACTAGTTTCCAATCTCGGATTTCTAGAGTTAGGGAAGTCCCCGAGGCACGAAATCAGGCCTACGCGTCTAAGACATGCCAAAGAAAGAAAATAAAGTCTTACATACCTCTTTCCGCTCCATCCGCTACTCCAAATCCGCGTTGCAAATCCGCCAAAATTTTCAATTTGGTCAAGTTTACCAAATCTTGGTTAGTGCATTTTGAGTTGGATTCTTAAACGACATTTGGCTACCGAAATTTTGGCAAAGACTTCCCCTGCACATACACCATGCCACCAAGTTAAACTTGGCCGATTTCAATCAAACAACACCCCGGGAATGCAACCCGGCCAAACTAACAACATACCAACAATCATACTAACGACACTTCAATATCCAATTCAATTCTCATAATATTTCAACAACTTAATCAACATGCTACCTCATCCGAAACCTTCCAATTCAACAACAGCCATGCATTTCATCATCATTCATGTATGCTAACTACAACACAACTTTCATTCTTCATAACGACGACAACTAGAATGTCAAATAACATCAATTTTCATTAACCTACCAAAACACCTATAATTCGACCATGACCATTTCTTACATATTTTCATACATTTCCGTCCATTTCTATACATAACATCAACAACAAACACATCCTACATAGAATCCATTCTTTCCATGCAACACAACACAACACGCACATGACACAACACACGGCCAAGTAGGCCATATACACGGCCAACACCAACACTCTAACTTCATGGTTTTCCATGCATTTCTCATTATGGAATTCACAACACAACAACAATCAAGCTACTACATGAATTCAATCCAATCTTCTTCTTCTTCTTTTATTTTTTTTTCCACATACCCATTCGGCCATCACCACAACCTCAATATTTTTCATGAATTTCATTCATCTTTATACACTACAACATACTTAGGCATCCATAATATATAAAAAGAGGATGAAAACTCACCTTTCTCACTTAGTTCTTCAACATGACTTAGGTGAGGAATTGCATGAACAAAGGCTTGGTTTGCCCCAACAATTGTTCCATGATGTTTAGCATCTTCCATAGAGTGGAAAACATCGAAGAAAATAATTTTTCTTGATCAACTTCCCATGGCTCAACTTGAGAGCCATGGCCGAACCTCTTCATTTCTCCACCCTCTTCATTCTTTTTTTTTCTTTTGTTCTTCCTTAGAGTGGAAGATGAATACATATATATATATGAGTCCTTAGGTATGTGAGGGGCACATGCCCTCTCTAGACTTTTCTTGATTTTTCCTTCTTTTCCTTAATTTTTTTCTAGAGTTTTCTTTTCTTTTTCCTTTGAATTTCCTAAAAGATGACTTATTTAATCATCCTTTTTCCTCACATGGCCAATATGGCAAATGACCATTTTGCCCCTCAACTTTTTCAATATTACCATTTTGCCCCTAGTCTTCCGCATTATTTTCACGGCCCATTTTCCGAATTCCTCTTCTTGCCCTTAGCCTTTCTCAATATTTTCCATACTACCATTGTCCACAATTAATATTCCTAACAACTCGCACCCTAAAATTATTTTAGGACATAGCCTTGTCCTTAACTTCTCGCCATGGTCTCGCAACATCCGAACGTACGAAGTACGGGCTATAACAATACTGCGTCTTATTCATGCTGTTTCTGATGATCCATAGCTACGATAACCTATATGTGGAGGCTTAACATACTCGTGTCTTACCTCTTCTCTTTACCCTATACATAAGTAGCATCGTATAGCCGTAACTCATCGTCATCACTATATTGGAAGTTTTACTCTTCATATCTTACTTCCTTAAACTTGAGAACCATAATACCATACCTCATTCCTTCCCCATCACCCTCGCTACATAATATAACTTCTCAATTTCTACTTGCTTATTGCTACAATTATTATTCTTCCTTTAACACATATCCGAAATGTAGATATACCCGTGACGGCATCGAGAGTGACTCGGGATCTCGTCGGGCTCGGCCAATGCATACGTACGATGCCGAGGACCACTTGAATTAGATGCTCTCCCCCGCTTCACCCCGCACCGCTAATGTCCGGGAGTCTCGTCCCCGCGGGGCGCACGGATGACGAAGACCCGCCGCGGCCCCGTGGGCCGGACAAAGACGCCCGCCATCTCGAAATGGGCACTCTCTCATAATATGACCCGACCGGCCACAAATATAGCAAACATCCGACCCCACTCGACATGGTCCCCAATGTTGTTTACCGCACCGGGTACATTGTGGTATGGACGATCTCGTCTCGGCCCGAATCACTTCTATACCGAGAGCCCGACTCGAAACTCGACTCGGTCCGAAATGAATGGAGTAATCGAACCCCGGCCTCGAGTGTCTCAGAATATGACTTCCTCGATCTTCCTCTATAGTCGCTATCTTCCGCACCTGGGATCCGGCCCTCTTACTTTGCCCCTTGTCACCTTCACGTTCACCCCTCAACCGTTGTTGCTCTTCTAAATTCGGGGCATGGGCTTGAATGCGGTAAATATCCATCCCGTCTTGCAATGAAGCCGTTAAACATTCTTGATATAAATGTGGCCCTAAGCCGCTCACAAACCCGTACACTCGTCACCCATGTCGGCCACCATCATCGCAGCATATCTAGCCAACGAATTAAATTGAAGGCTATATTCTCGCGCTCATATTTCCTTGCTTTAAATTCAAGAATCTATCCGCTCTAGCTCGGCGGATCCCGGGTGGCAAATAATGACGAATGAAGGCATCAACGAACTCTTGCCACACGGGAGGGGGCGCATTCTCTTTTCTTCGACGATCTCCAGTTGTTATACCATAAAACCGCCACATCTCGGAGTCTATAAGACGCTAACTCTACTGATTCGGTTTCAGAGGCATGGATAATCCTCAATGTCCTCAACATTTCATCAATAAAACCTTGAGGGTCTTCATCCGGCTTGACCCGAAAACTCCGGGACTCAAACTCATAAAATCACGGGCTCTAGTACTAGCGGCCCTGTCACTTAAGCCCGAATCTTGCCGCTGTGCCTGGGTGGCAACTATCTGTGTCAATAAGTTAATGGCCTTGGCCACTTGTGTTATAGCCCGTACTTCGTACGTTCGGATGCTGCGAGACAATGGCGAGAAGATTAAGGACAAGACTATGTCCTAAAATAATTTTAGGGTGCGAGTTGTTAGGAATATTAATTGTGGACAATGATAGTATGGAAAATATTGAGAAAGGCTAAGGGCAAGAAGAGAAATTCGCAAAATAGGCCGTAAAAATAATGCGGAAGGCTAGGGGCAGAATGGTAATATTTAGGAAAGTCGAGGGGCAAAATGGGAATTTCACAAGAGTTCAAGAAAATTCTTGAAGAGACAAAGCTTACACAAGAAGAAGCTTGGTCTTCTTTGGTTAATTTCAAGAAAAAGGAAGAATATTCTAGAAAAGAAGAAAGAAGGGGGTCATGTGTTATATTTTTATTTGGAAGGACTTATTTATAAATATAGATAAGTGGAGGGGAAGAATTATAAGACATTATATATATTCCCACAAGTTCATGAAACTTCAAGAGAAGAGAGAAAGAAGAAAGAACAAGGGGCCATGTTCGGCCACCTTGGAAAAAAAAAAAACCGAGAAAAAAAAAAAGAAGAAGAAGGGAGTTTTCAACTTGTTCTTCCTAGCCAAGCAATTCAATAAAGGGTTCTTGGTAAGGTGGAGGTAATTGTAGAGCAAGGAAAACACAACTTCATAAGTTGAAAATTCAAGCAAGTTGGAGAATCAAAGAAGGAGGTAAGAATTCATTCTCTTTACATGTTATGGATATTTTTGCATATTGTAATATACAAAAAGGGATGAAAGTTTATGGAAATATGGAAGTTGTGGTTGTGGCCGTGTGGTGCATGGTGTAGGCCGTGTGTATGTGTGTTGTTGTATGAAAGATTGATGAATCAATTTCATGTAGAAAGTTGGTTGTTGTAATGTATAGAAATAAATGAAAGTGTATGGAATATGAATATTGTTGTTGTGGCCGTATGCATGTATGGTTGATGGAACAATGATCCAACGATTTTATTTAGTGTTTTGGTTGTTGTAATGTAAAGAAAAGGATAAAAATCCATGAAGAGCATGCATGTGTGTAGATGTAGAAAAAATGGATTGAACTTATTTACTGATTCGGAGGGTTGAGAATTGGGTTGTGGTGATTAAATTTGAAAGAAGGAATTAAGTTGTTATTGTTTTTGTTGAAATTGGAAGGTGTTGGATAAAGTAGTAGGTTGATTGAGTTGTTGGAAGATTATGTGAATTGAATTGAAAGTTGATTTTGGATTTCATGTTAAAAAGCTTATGTTGGTGGAATATAATGTTCTTACATATATGGAATACAATGATGTTAGTATGGTGTTGTTGGAATATAAATCACAGGGTTGTTATTGTTTTTATTGAAGATAAAAAGTCTTGAAGGAAGTAGAATGTTGATTGAAATTGTTAGTATAATTGTTGGTAATGTTGTTAGTTTGGCCGGGTTGTATTCCCGGGATTGTTGTTGATTGAAATCGGCCAAGTTAAACTTGGTGGCATGGTATATTTACAGGGGAAATGCTGCCGAAATCTCGGTAGCCAAGTTTCATTTAAGAATCCAACTCAAAATGCACTGATCAACATTTGGTAAACGTGACCAAATTGTGAATTTTGGCGAATTTGCAACTTGGATTTGGAGTAGCAGGAGGAGCGGAAAGAGGTATGTAAGACTTCACTTTCCTTCTTTGGCATGTCGTAGACGTAGTAGGCTTGAACACGGGCCTCGGGGATAATTCCTTTCCTAGAAAACCGAGATTGAAATCGCCACTATTCATTCAAGAGAATTGAACTAAAAATTGTGCGAAATGCCGAAAAGCTTCCTAAACCTCTAGAACTCGCATAAATAGGACCCGACTAACCTAAAACCTCACAAGCAATGCCATGACATGTAACATATGTAAATTTGGTACGCCGCCTCATTTGACCCGAGGTGGGCCCATTGTTTCCCGGATTTTCCTTATTGTTCCGTTTGACTTACTCTGAAGCTGAATCCAAAAGAAACCTTTGATCCCTATTCGTTATCAATCGACAAGTACTATACTTATCCCAATGAGGATACTTCTAGGGCAATAATGATAACGATGATGTAGAAAAGAGAATATGCTTACGATCAATATGACCAAAATGATTCCATGACCAAGATTTCTAAGCAAAGGATTCAATGCGAATACACAGGTGACAAACTAGTTCTTGATCCTTATCTCCATTTCTTAGCTATGACACTATGTTCTACGGATTTCAAGGTCTATGAATTGACGTCTATGATGCCTATGATATCATACTATGTTTTCTCCTAGTACTATTCTTCATTGATAGTCTCGCCTTAAAATACTCGTTCCTTCAAGGTGAGACAAAGCGATTCCAGTTAATCCATAATGTAATCGGAGGTCACCGACCTTACGTCACTCCGATAGACATATGACCTTCCTTGGGCTCCCATGCATGCTGTTTATATGATAATGTATATAATACCTGATATTGATGAATGTATATGTATACATTGTATATGTGGGGAATGGGGAGGGCAACTGTGTCCACCTGATTCAGCTGGCTTATCATCCCGACGCGGATGCCCGACGCGGGGATACGGGAGCCGTACGCGGCGTTCGTTTACGTGATATATATATATATATATATATATAATATGATATATTTGGGACACTGTTGGGGAGGGGGGTTGGGAGAGCCGATGAATTCGGCGTCTGAATCGCAAGTAAAAGTACCGTTTTTCGAAAAGTATCTGTTTTCTATGTACAAGACTAAGAAATACCGTGTTCAAAAAAAAAAAAGAGAAGCTAGGCATGTATGGTATCCGCCCGCCGGCACGCACATGTACAAAGCCTTTAATCTATGATATGCCTTATATTTCTACGCAGTTACCGTCCATATGTATAGGTTATCCTCTTATCTCATCACAGATTTTATAATCCTATGATATTGTTGTTCATACTTATGTTCCTGTTCGTATTATTGTTCATGTCTTACATACTCAGTACATTGCTCGTACTGACCCCTCTTCTTCGGGGGCTGCGTTCATGCCGCGCAGGTACACCCAGACGGATCGAAGTTAATATAGAAGATGTTCCAGCGAAGTTGGCGAGCTCCGTTTGGTCTGGAGTGTAGTCGAGTCAGAGTACACGTGCCAGGATTTCTGATCACAGTTAGAGACTTTGCAGACAGAGTCGTGGGTACCAAAGGTCGGTCTGTCAATGGCTCCATAGGCCAATGTGGTAGTTGTATTATGATATAAGTTCTATACAGTTATGAATTCGATTTGCTTGGAAAGCAACAGAAAGAATACTTTAGCGAGCCTTATCAGATGTATTTGACTTAGAAAAGAAAATTTTACGCATGGAATAAGGGTTAGAGGGTTCGCTCGGCCCTAGGTAAGGGTCGGGTGCCCATCACACCCTGATCGAGATTGGGGTGTGACAACTTGTTGGCCTGAAGTAGATGGTGGAGGGACTGTAGGCATAGGAGCTGGAGCTGAAGCCCCTTCTTGCTCTTCCGTAACGGGCGGAGTAAAATGGAGGCACCAGATGGAACCTCATCATGTGATTCGCCCTCATCTCTATTCATAGGCGCTCTATTTCTCCCCCCGCCTCTTCATCGTAGTCTCGCCCTCTCCGGGCGGCTTTAACTTTCCCTTTCGCGCATTTCGAAAATCACAACATACTTATTAGGGAGGAATTTCATCTTATACTTGGCTCTATCGCACGATCTCATATGAGGAAAGATGGTCATTTTTCCTAAATGCCTCGTAGCCGCTTGTTTATTAGCGTGCGCGCAACACACCATAAACAAGACTTACTAGACACGGCTCGTAGACACTTCCTAGGACCGAAACCGTTTGATACCACTTTGTCACGACCCGACCTACGGGCCGCGACGGGTACCCGATGCTGACCACCGAGCACCCCTCATTCTATTTCTTATCCTGTCTTTATGCATTTCTCTTATCGTTTATAATCATAGGAAACGACTTTCATATAGAACATGTTTACTTATATAACGTAGGCCCTTCGGGCTATCAAAATAATAATAATAATAATAATAATAATATACATAGGCTCTCATTTACACAATGACTATGGGACCATACTACCCACACATACGTATCTACGAGCCTTTACTAGAGTACTAGACATCTGGACGGGACAGGACCCCGTCATGCCCAAAATAGGAATATACAAACATATGTACCAAAAGAGTAGTCTGTAGCGCCTCCGGAAAATGGAGTGCTCTCAAATCGACCGCTAGCTCCTATGGATCTGGATCGCCTCCCTGTCTACCTGTGGGCATGAACACAGCGTCCGAAGAAAGGACGTCAGTACAAATATTTTACTGAGTATGTAAAGCATGAGCAGTAATGATATAGGACATAACGGTAATATATGAAATAACATAAGATGGGAGACATAACATTCTCTTCTTAGTACTTACCTGCTTTCCGTAGGGACGTTCCATGTTCTATTTCGTGCTCGTATACATACATTCATATCTTTTACTTACTTACCTTTCATATTTATTCACTTGTCATACTCATGCTCGTATCACGTACTTTACATATACATAGTATACTCGTGCTCGTAAGGATGTCATATACTTATCTCATTCGTACTTACGTGGACCTGATGCACATGGCATAATCATACATATAACATAGTCATACTAATGAAAATATCATCCATGTATCATAATCGTATTCATATAGGTCGGTATCATTCGTACTCGGCCCTCTTGGACTCGATACATACATATGTACGTATACATCACATAGGGGTATCATGAACTTAACATAACTAGTCACCATTCTGCATTCATCATAACACATGCATATACCTGTCGTCATGTCGCATTTATTTACACACATTTGATCATTATCCGTATTCGGCCTCAGAGGCTCGACAGCATATCGTATTCGGCCACGAGGGCTCGACAGCATATCGTATTCGGCCACGAGGGCTCGACAGCATATCGTATTCGGCCACGAGGGCTCGACAGTATATCACATATATCTCATATCGTCATAACACATATAATTGCAAACATACCACATACTCATTATCGGGCGTCTTGTGGATTTATGATTATGAATCGTCTTATAAGCATATCATGGTTCTATCGTACTTAACATCACTATCATTCATTTCATGGGCGTATCGTGGCTTAACATAGTGCTATCATATTGTTATATCCGGCATTTTTGCGTAGTTGAAAACTGAAATAACCTTGACTTGTAGGATAAGGCCAAGTTTGGATTTTTCTTAATATGTGTATGCCGGTTATGGAAGTATGGATGCGGAAACAATGGAGAAGGCCTAAGGGAAAAATTGGAATTTTGGAAATTTGTTTCGGGAATTACAAAACAAGAATTATAATGAATTGGGCTAAAAAAAATGGAAAATTGAGGCCCAATATATGTGGGTGGCCGGCCATGGCCACTTAATGGCCCAAGTCCATGATTGAATTAAATCATGTGACAATTAAGGAATAAAAAGAAGCCATGGGTTCATTCTAGATTATTCAAGAAAAAAAAACAAAAAAGCCAAGGGAGAGAAGTGAGGCCGTCGTCCATAGCTTGAAGGAAAAAAAAGAAAAGAATTTTCTAGCCTTTGTTTTCAATCCAAAAATCTCATCATCCTTGAATTCTTAACAAGTTCGATACGCTCTTCGACGTGATACAATTAGCTAAGCAAAAGAACTACATTTGCGGAAGATTGGAATTTGAAGAAAAGGTATGGATTTCATGCTTTATGTTATGGAATAAGTGTATATGTTATAATGATTAGAATTAGGTAAGAATTATGGAAGCATGGTGGGTGTGCATGGCGTGTATGTATGTGAAGTGTGTGTATGTGCCGTGTAGTGTAGTTGAAGGGGGGGGGTGGGTGAAATGAAGTTTGTTTAGTTGTTTAGTTAGGTCGTTGTGACCTTTGTGACGTAAATAGAGGTTTAATGAATTGAGTCGCCATCGAAAATGGTTGTATGTTGTCATGGCGAATTATGTGGAATTTATATGATTTTTATATAAACATGGAAGTAAGGTTTAAAGGTGAATTATGGTTATTGTTAATGGAATTGGGAGGTAAAAATATGTTATGGAAGTTTATGTTGGAAGTTGGAAGTTGAACGAATTATGGTTTCGGTGGAATTTTTGTATAATTTGTGAAATAATGCGAAATGCTCTCGAATTGTATTTGAATGGTCTTGAATGAGTAAATGAGTATGAAAACATTGATATTAGTAAATAAATATGAGAACGTCGATATTGGATTGGAAGTGTGAAGGTAGAATGGAAGTTAAGACGTTGTGAAGAAAGTAGTACTATTTATGTTAGAATGCGATTTAATTCGATTGTTGTGATTATTGATATTGTTGTTGGGTTGTTGTTGATTGTTTTGAGCCGAGTTGAATCTCGGGGTGTCATATTTATGGGGAGGTGCTTTGCCGAAATGTCGGTAGCCAACTACTTAACCACGGGTAAAATGTTAACTTGCATGAATAGTAACCTTGGTAAAGATGACCATTTGCGGTTACGACGAAACGGGAATCAAGATTGGACGAGCGTAAAGGCATAACGAAGGTATGTAAAGCCCTTCCCTATCCTTCTTTGGCATGTCCCGAGCGTAATAGGCTTGGCGAGCCTTGGGCGCACTTCGGCGTCTCATAATCTAAGATTGAAAATAGCGCTAGATCGTTCGGTGATTGAATCTTGTTTCTTCACAAATTGTCGTCAAAATGATTTATATGTACGAAACCTTCCCAAACGGACTCGGATTATCCCAAGTTCTCATGAATAATTCCATAATGTCTAAGATCCATAATTTGAGTTCGCCACCTCGATTCACCCGAGGTGGGCCCACAGAATCCGAGACCTCTTACTATGGTTTAATTGATTTATGTCTACACAAAATGCTTAAAGGAATCTTGTGATCATTGTACCGTTGTCTAGTGATAAATACGACGAATCTATGATATACTTTGATATGTGTTATGATCTTAGAAACATGATTCGATACAAGTAATCGTGCCATCCCAAAAAAAAAAAGACCTACATATATACTATGATCGTTGTCGATTTCTTTGTAGTGATATGTCATTTGGATTGTTCCATTTGTTAGAGAACGATCATTCTGAATATTCCGTGAGCCCTATGATACATTTGCTTCGTACGAACAATCTCAAAATTAGGCTTTTGACATAATCCGTCACGACATCCGAAAGTACGAATTATGACTTATTGTTGATTTGTCTATTAAGTCCGGACTTATATGCATATGTTTCGCAATGCTCTATTCATGCAAGTTATGATATGTCTTTTCACCGAGCCGGGCCGGACATGATCTCGTGCGCACTTCTTTGCATTATTCACCGAGTCCCTCGTGCTCGCGGGGCGGGACACGTTATTTGTATGATTATGATATGATGATACGGGGATGGTGGCCAGGACGGCATATGATTATTATTCACCGAGACCCGCAGTAGAGGGCCGGGACACGTTATGTATACATGATATATGATTTTTGACAGATATGATTCCATATTACCGAGTCCCTTAATAAGGGCCGGGACATGTTATCACGCACACGTGGTACATGATTTTGTTATGCATGACTTCACTTACCGAGTCCCTTATCAGGGGGCCGGGACACGATGCATGTTTGCATAGCCTTATATGATTTGATATGCATTATGTTTTCTGAGGTCTCGGACAAGGTATTACCTTTTATACTTAATTCTAACACGTAGCTCCGTCTGTTATATTTCTGCACTCCTGTCTTTGATTATGATTATACTTGTCACTTTTCCGCTTTACATACTCGGTACACTTCCGTACTGACCCCCTGTTCTTCGGGGGCTGCGCTACATGCCCGCAGGTACAGACGCACCGCGTGATACGCCACCAGCCGCCGTAGGATATCCGTTTCCGTCGTTTGGGTCGCTCCCACCCGATCCGAAAGCTTGTACTTTTGGTATATACTTCTCGTTTGTCATACATTACGTATACGTGTGCTTATTTAGGTACGGCGGGGCCCCGTCCCGTCTTCTCCGATTACTCGTTATGTATACTAGAGGCACGTAGGCATGTCCGCGGGGTGGCGACATCCGTACGACCTATACGCACGTGTGTATGTTTGGGCGGTTTAGTCACCGCCCCGAGCACTTTGCTCCGCCGCCTATATATGTATATATGGATATGTTGGCCGGTGTGGCTCTTTGTTGGTATTTTCCGTGCGCAGTAAATTTGGGTTAGTGTGCGCGCGCGAGAGAAAACTGCGCCCAAATTTTCCGTATACTTGAGTTACTATTTTTGGGATTTTGGTACGTACGGAGTGCCCGGTTCGGCACGAGTCACGACCTACGGGGTTGGGTCGTGACAAAAGTGGTATCGGAGCGGTCGGTCCTCGGAATGTCCGCAGGCCGTGTCTAGTAAGTCCCCATCGTCACACCCCGACCTTACTAGGGGGTGTGATGGGCACCCGACCCCACATCCGGACGAGCGAACCCGTACTCTTATTACGCACATATTTTTTTTTTTTTTCAAATAAAGATAAAATGCAAAATATAACTTTCAGAAATAATTCTTTTCGTTGCTTTCAAATTATATAAATTCTGTAGTCAAACAAAACCAATCACACATGACGTATCGGTGACGGAGCCGCTTACGGATCGGTTAACTATTACCTACGACGCTCGTACGCAAGTCCCTAACACCGATTCAAAAATCACCCAACGGACAAACTCGACTCTGGAAGACTCCGGGAAAATGGAGCTTGCCATCTCTCGTGGAGACATCTTCCTATAATAACTTCACTCATGCGGGAGTACCGCGCGGCACGAAACGCGGCCCCGAAGAAAGGGGTCGGTACGGAATATGTGCGAGTACGTAAGGCATGCGAATACGAGAAACAAAACTATAAATCGAAACAAGTACGGAACCACGGGCACATACGTTATTCGGAATAGCGTACCACCCCGACGCAATTCATACATACCGTTTCATATGCTAAAAAGTATACAAAAAAATAGATGGATCAGCGAAAGATACCAAAATTCTTGTTTGCAATCACCGATCGTTGTCCGAAGAGGTGCGGAAAATACGTAACGCACGGGGCGATGTCACACGTCGGACGGAAAGTACGAGTATACGGAATATTCGAGGCGTATAAAATCATATATCGGACGGAATGCGAACATACAATGAATATTCAGATTGTATCATATAACGGACAAACTACGAGAACATACGGAGATGTTCGAATGCGGCATATATCGGACAAAATACGAGTGCACGGAATGCTCGGATGATATTATATACGCGTATGCATAAAACGTGTCTGGAAGCCCTCGATAGGGACTCGGTGAATAGGATCATACACGCGAGACTCATATGTCATATATACCAAATAACGTGTCACGACCGCTTTTGTTAAGGGACTCGGTAATGTAGGATTATTCGGATCGGAATCCTGTACCAATTATACATAACGTGTCCGTACTCATGAGTCTGGGTGGATAATATCAAATGCCATCCCTGCCGCCATCCCCGTATCATCATAAACATGTAACGGTCCCCCCCCGCAAGTAC
>NW_026713255.1:0-52312 GCF_029784015.1 Lycium ferocissimum | reverse complement strand
TTGAGATATGTGCTTGATACACACATCACCTCACGTATATCGGTATACCATATGTATATGAGGATATTTTGGCATAATTAAGTAAGTATAGGGGAGTAGAATACTCTTAGGCTTGAATACTTGTCAAAATCCAGAATTTGGAAGGTGTTTGGGCCTGGCCCATTCCAGTAGTGCCAAAACAGGTCCCAACCTTAGTCTAAAAAATAGAAAACAAATGGGCCTCAGGCAGATTGTTATTTACATTTATTTTGGGCCTTTAGGCCCAATAATTGTAATATGTGTTTGTATATATAATATGTTTCTTTCCTTTTCTTCTATACATTGTGTGTATACATTAATGATAAGATTAGCGTGTATATTTTCTAACCGGGTTTTCTTTGTTCTCTCTCCCTCCTCCACTGCATGGCCATTTGGGCCGAGACAAAACCCATCTGTTGGGCCAAAGGACCAACAGGCGTTTCATTGATGATGCGATTGAATCCAATGCAAGGAAAAAGGAAGAAAGTATTATAAATATATTGAAGGCCCAGCCATGGGTTAAAATGGCCAATTTGGGGTTGGTGCCCCCTCAAATCTATCTTTCTCTTTTATCTATTTTGATGTCGTTGTTGACACCTAATTTTCACTTCATAAGACGCGTATTTTAATTTTCAAATTTCCCGAGTCAAAGACGGAGTAAGGATACTTCCTTTTAATTCTAAAATTTCAAAAATCCCGAGAAAATTGTAAAAATGACATTTAATTATTATTTCCTGAAAAAACTGACAAATATAAGAAATATGAGTTTTTTACTTCCATCCCGCTCCGTCTAGTCTAGAAAATTGTTAATTTAAACAACTTATTAATTACGGCTCATTTTGACTGCATTTTTCACATTTTTAAATATTACCCGGAACTATATCAATATTAGGCTTGTTTAAAAGATAATTTTTTAAATTTGCGAGTTTTGTATTTTAATTTGCCTAAATAATTTTTTTTACCTAATGTTATAAGTGTTTATAATTGATTAAAATAGGGTTGGGGGCTTGTTTGATAAGTTTTAAAACTTAGGGGGAAAGAATTAAAAAAAAAATAAGGGTGAGAAGTTTGTAAAAACAAACTTTACAAACTTCTCACCGCCCCCCCCCCCCCCCCCCCCCATTTTCAATTCTCTTAACCAGTCACCCCCATCACCTTCTCAGGCGATTTTCACGACCTTCTTAGGGTTTCAATACCTTGCTAATTCATGGCGATTTTGGGATCATTTTTGCTAATTCTTTGAGGGGTTTTGTTATTAACCATGTGTAATCATGGTTTCCAGGTTCAGTTCCCTTCGAATTTTATTTTTTACTAGCTAAATTGATCCTTACCTAGGTTGTTACTCGGGTTTTTGTTGTGTTAAGGTTGCCATGGGCGGGGCCTCGAGCCCTTAGCCATCTCACGCACCTTAACTACTTAAAACAAAAACCTTGGGGGAACTTCCTAGAAATTTCCTAAATTAGGGTAAACAAATTGGGAATTTCATCCCTATTGTACTATTTAGTACGATTGTAGCGTTGGAATGGTACAATAAAGGCTGTATTCGTACTATCCTAAATTTTCAGATTTTTATTTGATGTTTTGATAGATTTTAGGGTACAATTGGTTGTGATTTTGTTGTCCTATGGGTGAGAATTTTGAATTATCTGATATAGAGTACAAAATTTAAGGTTTTGGGGGGGAAATTTAGGATGAGGCATCCATTTCTATCCTAGGATTCCCTAATTTTGTTAAGTCTATAAATAGTAAGTTGAGAAGTTGAAATAAAGACCTTGGACCTTGACCTTTTTTTTTTTTTTTTGAAAACTTGAGAGCAAAAACTGAAAATATAAGAGTGATACAAAAAATATACACTATCTACATACATATACAAAAACAGTCTACAAAAATACTATAGATATATACTAATATTCACTCAATATACAAATAGATATGTAAGAAGAAGCAAATATAAGAAAGAGGTTTTGGAAGACAAAGAGGGTTTTTGATTACTTGAAGTTGATTTCAACGCCTTTTTGGCCCTTAGGTTGCCTCTACAAAGGTAATCCCTTTTTCAAACTCTTTACTTTCAATTTTGAATACTTACTGTTTTATTGCTCATTCATTATGCAAATGTTATGAACTGTTGTTTCTTACTTTGTTATAATAAGATTATGTTTTAGTTTGAATGTCTAAAGTTATAGAAAAAGAAGTGAAAAATCTAGAATATGATAGTATTAAGTAAGTTTATAACTTGTTAGGTTCATAAATTGAGAAAAAAAAAAGTTAAAAGATGTGGAGGGGGGGGGGGTATAGTCTTAAGTTCTATATTGTGGTTTGAAATCTCCATTTGGATTGTTTCATTAAAACAGTGTTATGCAATTATTAGTTTTAGTTTAAATGAGACTATTTTGAAGTCTGGAAGTTGTTTGTGTAGTATGAAGCTCAGTTCTTTTTAAGCTGGTTCAATGTAATCATTAGTTGCTATTTGGATTCATTCTAGAGTAATATACTTGTTTGAGGTATGAAAACTATTTTGAATTGATAACTTCCCTCCTAAAAATGAATTAGAGAATCACTTGTTTACTTTGAATGCATTTTTGTGAAAAAGTGGCTACTTGAAGTTGTTTGTATTGTTGATCATATTTTGTTCCTATTTTACTATTCTAAAACTGTTAAAACATGACCCCTAAAGGTTAAGAGGTAAAAATGAACCTATTTGGACCTTAAAATGTTAACTGTAGTGATATGTTGTTGTAACTTGCTACTTGTTTGTGTCCATCGAATCTAGAATTCCAAAAACTGAGTGGGAACCTCATTTTTCAGTGACAAAACTACTTGAACTTTGCTGTTTTGTAAATTATGATAGACTGTGGGATTGACAATATTGAACCATGTCTTGTTTGGCATTATCAGTGCTTATGGCTTAATGTTATGTTGAGTTGAACCTACTACTTTGCTAAAATAAGATCATTAAAGGTTAAAATCAATAAAAGTGAATCTGTCTTCACCTAGAATGTGAACTGTGACCGTTTTCTATCCTATAACTTGCAACTTGTTGGATTCTTGAATCTGGATCTTCAAAAATGAATGAAGAACCTTTCTGTGTCCTGATTGCCTTATATGATCCTTGTGTTTGTTGCTTTGCAACATAGAATAGGAGCTTGAAAATGAAATACTGGATCTAATTTATCTTCTTTATGTGCTAAGTTGAGAAAATAGGTTGTCGAACTACTAAAAATAGGATTTGTGAATCTTTTGTGAAAACTGATAAAAACCAGAACTTGCCTTTTTCTTAAAAAATTGACTCTGCACTTAGGTAGAGGCCTTCATATGCATACTTAGTCTAAAAACTGGATCTTGATCAACTTGACACTTCATAGATATTTTAGGACACTGTTTAGAGATATAACTTTTCATTCATTTGGAATTCCACACCGTAAGTTGCTTTTGATGTGGAAGGTACATTATATTGGGATTTTGGAAACTTATTTGGTTTAAAAAAAAGAAAGTTTGGAATTTTTTGTGTGTATATGTGCTTAACTGTGTATGTGCTAGTTTCTGTGACTCTTCCTTAATTGCTTGTGCCTTATTTAAGTCTTGGAACCTACATTATTAAGCAAAGATGACTGAAATTGATAGAACAAGTTTGAAACTTAGTATTTGAACAGGAAAGGTAAACTGCAAAATTTGAAAAAATGGAAACTGCCTACTTGTTTTGTTGATTGGCTTGACACTGCTGCATTCCACCTAGTGTGATCAACTAGCTTTGAATCTCTTTGAGAGATCATGCATTATTGGACTACATTTTGACTTGATAAGATCATGCTACTAAGAAAACTTACAAGAACACAATATATCCCTATTTCTTTCTTGAGTACTGATAGATCATTCACCATGATTGAAGTTTTTTGTTAATTTTCCTACATGGTACTTGTCCAAAACTGTTTGAAATTGCAACATTGATTCACTTTTGATCCTTAGGAGACTGTACATGTTTGAACTTTGAAAATAGCTTGGGAATTTGTAGTTTTGAAAACAAAAAGCCTTTGTGCCTGTTTTGTCTTTGAATTTTCCTAAACTAAGGAGTTTGAATTGAAGACCTTGCTTGTGAATTACATTTTTCTAACCTGTGTCTCTACTTCTTTAAAAGCTGGAAATTTGAAAACCTTTGTTAAGTGAGAAATTCTCTCATTCTGGACTGTATAGATCATGAACCTTAAGAGTTTATTTGGCTTCAAAACTTGCTTGGTATGCTATATTTGGGTGCTGATTTTGCTTTGCTTAGATTGTAGATCTTTGGCTATCTGTTTCACTTGAATGTTACTTAAACTACTTGCCTATCTACTTGTTTGAATCATTGTTAAGTTCTGATTATTTTTTGAAAATTTGATGCAACTTCTGGGTAGTTTTGAGGAGTTGCTTGAAAGAGAAACATGGGAATACATAGTATACAATAAGTATATGTGGAGGAATGCCCCACTAAGGGCTTTTGCTTTCCTTATATGGGTATTTCACCTAGTATATCTGGTATATTGGGGCTTCTACACTAAGAAAAATTCAGGCTTATGTGACTGTTTGGGCCAATTGGGCCTGGGCGATCGATTCAGCTGAGATTCTTTAAATTTTGTCCCTTTTTGCATAAAATGACCCCTCCCCTTGATATTTAGAGATTATGGGCCTGGCCCAATTGTCTTATAATTAATTTTTGGCTATGTAATTAAATTTATGTCCCTAGATTAAGTACTAATATGTTGTATACCTCTTATTTTTGTAAAAATCCCTATCCGTTGGTGGGTCCAACGAGGCCCACCAACTCCATTTAGATCGAGTTGACCTCAACCATGGACGAACTAAGCATAGGAGCAAAGTTGGAGCGGAATAAATTAAATTGCAATATTTTCTGTTGGGCTTGGTAGGCTCAACTCCTTACTTTACATTGCTTATTTGTCACTATATGCTTATTGGAACCCTTTAATAATTGTCATTAATTTAGAGTTAATAAAAATTATTATTTCTAAGTGATAAACTGATTTTTATGAAAAAGTGACGTGTAAAAATTGATTTTGGGACAAAACGGACTTATGGACAAAAATGGATATTTTTTCAAACATAAACTATGATTTTGAGTAAAAAGGACTTGGTAATTTATGGACATTGAGACAAATTGGGACCGTATCTATGGACAATTTGGACAAATGGACTTAAAATGACCTTGGACTGATATTAGACTAAAAAGACTAAAAAATCTAGAAATGTAAAAAATGGTTAACATATGGACACTAATAGTATGCCAAAAAGATTTTTATAAAAATTAAAACTAAAAACTCGGGTGGGCTTACGTAATGTTCTACCTAAGTTAATGCCTTTGGGTTTTAACCTTGGTGTACTAGTCCGAAACCCAAACGCCCAATTTTGGGCAAACATCTACCATTTTCATTTCCTGAAAAGTGAGTATTTTTGCATAAATGACACACCTTGATTTGCAGAAACATAAACAAAAGCAGTTTTTATCAAAAACAACTTATATCTACAAGGCATACTATAGAACCCGTAGGTCAACCGTATTTTACGGATCCTTAATATCGGGGTACCTAACGCCTTCCACGGGGGATCGCCAGAACCCTTACCCAAACTTTGGTATAGATTGGTTTCTTTTAAAACTTAGTTGTTTTAAATGAATCCTTTCGAACTGTTTTTCCTAACTTACCTATAAGTTAGGTGGCGACTCTAAAAACAATGTCCATTTAGAGCACCATCCACGTAGAAATATATTTTTTCCTTTTTCCCGATACGATTGACAATTGTACTTTTTCGGGACACTTTCTTTTTTAAATGAGGCAAGTGCAAATACGAATCGGAAAAAATAGAACCGCTACAGATGGTGACTCCGCTGGGGACAATTTAAGGTTCTAACCATAAGGGTTCCAATAATTTATTTGTTTTGTGTGATATAAATTGTTTAAGTGATATAAACTGCTTCTGTGTTTTAATTCCTGCAAAATAACTGTCATTCATGCATGCATACTCCGCCGCTCCTGGCATTTATTTTATTCTTTTTTCCAAGGGTGACGACACGGGATAAGCTGCAGTCATCCCTTCACTAAAAAACCCTTTTGCTATTTTTCTTTGGCGGTCTCTGAAGGTCGAGTGGGCACGCGGTCGTCCCACAGCCTCAGGGAACCCACCCCCAGCTTGTCCGCTTGGGTAACCTGTGTCATTTGCTTAAAAAATCACTCTAGAATAATTAGCGTAGAGCGGAGCCAAATCCTTACTGATATAGCGCATACTGACCATAGACCGGTTTGGGTATCTCAGACCAACGTGAATCGGACAGGATAGACACCTTGCTATGTTCAGACGATGTAAAAGCCCGAAGGCACTGCATCCTACAACTTGCTATTTGGAAGCATCGTTGTGCCTTATGTGAAATAAATTATTGTTTCTGGAGGCGGGTGTCACAACCCAATTAGGGGCCATGACGAGTACCCGGAGCTGACTACCGAGCACCACTTATCATGCTGACTATCATACTCAACCTGGGCATATATCATTCTTAACACAACTTATCATGAAACAGTCTCCAGACTTCTCCCAAAACATATATAAGCATAGGCCCATAAGGCTACAAAATGATGTACAAAATATACACTGATAAGATCACATAACACCTACTACCCACACATATGTATCTACTTGCCTTTACTAGAATACTGAGATCATAAGGACGGGACAGGACCCCGCCATGCCCCAAATGTGTACACAAAAGAATATACCAGTGAACGACAACTCCGGAGTAGTGGAGTGCTCCTGTACAGCTGCTGATAAGGCTCCTAGGTGTCCGGGCCGTCTCCCTGTCTACCTGTGGGCATGAACACAGCGTCCATAAAAGAAAATAACATCAGTATGAACAATGTACTGAGTATGTAAGGCATATATGGTAACATGGTAAGGAAATATAGAAAACATAAGCAGAAAGGATAACTGTAACTGCTTGCCTCTTGAGGCAGAATCATACATGCTCACTTTTGCCTTTAAAACAAATCACACATACATACATAACTGTCCGAGTCAATAACATCATTAGTCCGCGTCCGGGCCTCCCGCGTCCGGGGTAATCATCTCACGCCGCCCACTAGTGGTGCTGTCATCATCATCCATAAGCCGCCCGCCTTAGCGGTGCTACCCTGCCATATAGACACGGTGTAATCATCATCATTCACTTAACATGAAACATGCATAGGAGATCATCATTCACTTAACATGAAGCATGCATAGGAGCTCAAGTAAAAGTTGTAACTCTATCGGAGTGATATAAGGTCGGTAACCTCCGACTATATTATGGAAAAATCATAATCATCATGTCTCACCTTGAAGGAACTAGTATTATAATGAGAGACTACCAACAATGAATAACATCATAATAGCATTATGACATGAGCTTTAAAATCTCTGAACATAGATTCATCATTATCATCATCATATTCATAACACATCTCTTAGCTTTATCTCATGAGAAGCTCTTAGTAAGCATGGACTCGTAATTTCGGGAATGTAAGAAAGTCGTGGAAGATAGAGGGAATCATGTTATAGGAATCATGCCTTAGAAAAGAAGGGACTAGCCTTACATACCTTCACGTCTCCTCAACGACTAACGTTCTCCTTCCAAGCTTATGATTCTACATTCAAGAGAATTCGTACGGAGATTAGATAACTGGAAACATACTTAGGCCTCAACGAAAACAACTAAGGGCTAACAAAAATTGGGCAGCATTTTCTTTGTTTCTACAACTTTCTCCATATAATCAACAACTCCCAAATATCATTAACAATAACTTCTTCAAGTTAAACATTATTCAATTCTTACAATGCCCTTCCAATGTCACCCATATCCATAACCATGAAATAATATCATATTCATTCTCATATAATACTCCTTTAACATCATTTGCATCATTCACAACAAGATTACACTCATGGTATGTCAAGAATTATGACTCAATTCAAGTTACCATTCAAGAATTCCACTATTTTCATATTTGAACTTCATACTCTACTTTCTTCCATAATCCAGGTCTTTCAACTCCTCAATATTCTTAGTAACATGAATTTAAATTTGAAACTCATGATCATGTAAGAATGGTCTTTGTATGAAAATACTCCACTTGAGAAAAGCCCAACTTCACCACCCAAGAGGTTCTTGGCTTCTATCAACCCTAGTGAACATTCTTTCACTTGATTTCCCTTGATTATTGGTGTTGGATCTTTAATCTCTCTTCAATTTGTGTTGGTATGGTGTATAGAATATTCTAGAGGCTTCAAGAGGTGTGGAGAAAGTGAGAAATGAAAAATAAGAACTTGGGACTTATATTTATAGTTGCAAAAATCTGACCCGTAATGATTTTATACGGACACTTATACGGTCCGTATAATTTTATACGGTCCGTATAAGTGACCGTCCGTATAAGTCCATCAGAGACTGGTCCATTCTGTGAATGTTATACGGACCACTATACGGACCGTATAAAGTTATACGGACCGTATAGTTGGTCGTACTACTCACCCTTTTCCGAAAATGCTCTCGTCGATTCGTTTGATCTCCAATTCTTATGAAACCTTCTTGACACTTGTTTAACACTTCATTAACAATCTAAGGAACATTATAACTCATCATCAAGACCTTACTAAATACTCGTCAGCTCGATAATTACAAAACCTTTCCCAACTCAACTTATTCTTCACTTTCCTTTGACGAACTTAGTCTCACCAATTCATATAACTCTAAATTCTTATCGCATACACTTTAAAATTACCAAATACCCTTCTCATGGTCGTAAGAGATCCATTCTCACCTTATGCTTGCTCTAGTCTACTCACAGTACGACAACCCAAATTTTTGAGGTGTAACACTCTCCCCCGCTTAAGAACATTCGTCCTCGAATGTTAAGTTCTCGGGAATTCTACAAATTTTGCCGTAGTTTCCCCCGTAACGACACCTCCATCCTGTCACAACAACCCAAACTAACATCACCTCATAGGGATAAAACAATAATAACAAGAAGACATGGCCACACACGACCCAAAAGCATTGAAAGAAACATTACATAGCTGGGGATAATGGCGTCTCATCTTGCACTTCTACTGGGGGTTGAAATAAGTACTAGCATTTGGACTTCGTATCTTCTTACGCTTCCCAATGCACCTTTTTTACTTCTTTGTCTCTTTATAATACCTTCATCGAGCTTATATTTTTAGTCCTCCCTTCACTACTCCAAAACCATTTGAGGGGGCAGCAAGAAATTCTCATAGAATCTTTTAATAATTTTTCCCAAATCTCTTTGAAATGTAAGTTCCACGATCCAATGATATAATACCCTCTGCTTCTTGCAAACTTTATGTGACCACCTGTATATATCAATTCCAAGTCATCTTGACAGGTCCTTTCACCTTTCCTAAAGGTCTAACGTACGTGTTCTAGCATGCCTTGGAAAGTTAGAAAACGAGCTCTATCCGCAATGACCTATCTTCCCAGATCTCTCGAAATGCATCGATCTTCAGGTACCGGTAGAGAACCAAGCATTTTAGTTTGAAAAATTTTCATGGGTAGCTCATATGATCCTTTACAATTGCAAACCCCATCTCAGCTTTAGGTTTATCCTCATTCTCGTCCAGTGTCACAAAATTGCCTTACACAAATTTACTCCCTATTATTTTCTTCACCCCCACCTCTCGCTTTCAGTTTCTCATTTAAGTCCATCTTACTGCATTTACCTCGCGATGCGTCCTTAATTTCTTCTTATGCGAGTACTCTAAGCTTGGAATTCTTGTATTGCCCATACACTTTCTCTTCTAAATGATCATACATATTTGTCCCTCTTCATTGTCACTCGCTACCGTCAAGTATTCACATGCCTTTAACTAGTTCATTTCCATTTCAATCCTCTTCTATTGTTAACTCCGCGTCATTCCACTAGCAAAGGCATTGCCAAATTCTGGGTCAACTATTTTTGCCTCCAAGTCTTTCCCTGTACAATGCTTCCCCAATCATTATGCGACATTGGAACTTCGCATCCATGTGTCTTGCTTGCGGTGGCTATTCCACTTGACTTCCCGTCTTAGTCCATCATTCACTTCTCCCTCTAATCCAAATCTTACTTTCACTGTGAACTCATTCGCATGAGCTCTTATTGTATAGAAATACTGTTTTATCCTTGTCTATCTTACGCTTGGACTGAAGCCGCAATGCTCACGTGATGTATCTTCTTGAGGCTAATACCGCTCTTCCGTCACATGCCTATCCTTTAACTCTACCTCATAACACACCTTATTGTTGTACAACTGCCATGTTGAATTCTCCGCCTATCTTCCATTACATGGCCTATATCTTGCATTATCTTATTCTTACGCCTCCGGCGGCCACGTTGCCTCGGAAAATTGAAGACTACTTCTTTGATGGTCTCTTTGGTTACCGTTTTGTTGCCATGGCTATTAAACCATAAGGGAATTGTATTTACCCCAATGTTCCTTTCATTACTTCTATTAATACCCATAGACCGTCCAGTATGTTCACCATTTCCATCGATGTAGCTCATAACCGCTCTATACTCTGTATGCCAAATAATACCCAAGCTCTCTCTCTCTCTCTCTTGGCTCACCTTTCCATAATAACCTCTCCGTGGGACCTTCACTGTGTAACCTACCGGGGATGCAATTCCATTTGTTGTTGTCCTGACATACGTATAAAGTCAGTCCATTGATCATTCACAACCAAACTTTGTTCCTCCTTTCATCTTAACCCTCATCCTTTCCTCAAATGATTTCATTCATAGGAAAATAACCCTAAACCTATTTCAGAGTACCATTGGCTTCTCTTTCCTTTCTTCTCTTTTCTCTTAGAACACCATATTTTGATAAAACTGTAACTTAAGGTTCAACGTCAATCCCTTTACACTCTTCTCCGATCAGTTCACACCGCTATAGGAGTATTGTACTCTGTTATCCTAACATATTAATAACGGGGTACACATGGTCCTTTTAGAATTCTTTGTATAGATGTCGTGTAAACTCGCTCTTCATGCATAAGATACCTTACTCAACAAAGGATCCCATATTCCTCGTCATAGTTTAATTAGCCACACCGTTCTCACAACCTGATGCTAAATGTCAATCGCTTCACGACACCTATTAACATTCCCACTTAGTGTTAAAAGATCCGCAGGGTTCGATTCTTTTCCGCCCTTTGCTTATCGGGTTTACCTCTAGTAGACCTTTCTTCTATTTGCCTCACTTCTGCCCTTCCTTCTATGTTTCCAACATTTCTCTCTTTCTTCTCTTCTCTTTTTACTACACACTTCCCACATACCGGGCATTCTTCATTTATCATTCTTTCATTTCGTTGATCAACCTTATCTTGGTTTCGCTTCCCTTCATATCAGTAATAACAAACTCCTATCATGTAACCGTTCAAGTAAATTCCTGGATATATAACCTGAACTATAACACAGAACACAACTGCGATCATAAGGTTACCCAATTTCTAGGCAAGGAGCTTTTGTGAACATATCTCTTTGGCTCTCTTTCCTCGAGGTCTCACCGAGGTTAATAAGGCTAGCTTATAGTGACATGAAAGTTTTTCTCACACTATAACCATTGGGTGAAGCCTAGCTTAATAATCTAGTTAGGCGTATCATGCATCGGCTTATATGTACACATCAAGTTCATCTCATAACTTAATGTTCCCCAAAACGAAGGGAGTTAGCCAAATTTCTAACTTACAACTTCCTCTAGAGTGCTTATCCCTTTAATTCTCCTTAGTGTATAAAACTTCGTTCTATTCCAAGCACATCACTTTCCCCTTCTCATGTTCCTTATTCCATCCTAACCTATTCATCATTCCCTCGACATAATACGTACTTACTATGTTTATCCCGCATTTAACTACTAACTCCGTCCTTTATCACTCGTTGCTAGGCCCTTTTTTTTGCTTCTCGCAACAATCTTGCCTACAGTTCCCACAACTTCCTTTAGATTCCTGGAAGAATTTTGGCAGAGTTTCCTTTATAAACATAACAATCCCAAACCTGTACACAACCCAGAAAACACATCCCATGCCTTAAAGGCCACATATAGAAGCACATAGAATATACAGCTCAGCAGCACAAGGCTGACTATTATAAAAGGGTATAAGTAATAAGGCTTGTCTCATGAGTTGTACCTGCACACTCTTTCTAGAATTCCATTGTACATATTATGTCAATCAGCTCTCACTTCGTGGAGGTTTTCTTACTCATAAATCGTAACTCTAGCTATCAACGTCACCAGCAGGTATAGGCACCTCAAAATGTTTAATTGGCTCAGGTTTCACCCCAATACGGTTGGCAACATCAGGAGTAATATATGTAACGAAGTAAACCCCGAATCAATCAATGCATATGTGTCATAAGAGGACACCGATAACATACCTGTGATAGCATCGGGGGAGGACTCAAGATCCTGCGGTCCCGTTAATGCATAAGGACGGTGCTGACGACCACTCGAACCGGATGCTCCTCCTCTACCTCTGCCATAGCCTGTCGGTGTCTGTAAGATTTGCCTCGGAGGGCGTACCGATAATGAAGAACCAACTGCTAATCCCATAGGCCGAACCTTATCTTTACCACGTAGCGATGGACAGTCGCGCCTAAACTGGCCTGGCCGAGCGCAAGCATAACAAACATTCAAACCCAAGCGGCACGGTCCGGAATGTAGTCTATCACACTAAGTACATCGTGGTATGGGTAATCTCGTCTGGCTTGAATCACCCCTATTCTAGGAACTAGAAACTCTAAAAACTGCGATCCCAAGCCATCTATCAACCACAGGGGTCCGGAAGCTGCAGAGAGTGCGCTAGCCGTTGAACGGTACGAGTGCCTAGAGGGTTGCTGTCTCGGGGCACCTCTGAACTCACGGTCAAACCCTGAAGACCTGACCCTTTTCCTCCAACTCCTGTCACCATGGCCCTTTGCCCCGGCCGAACCGAGCGGTACTAAGCTGGGTCAGCAAAAGGATGGCTTGCCTCATCTCCTGGCTTGAGGTATCTAGTAGAGGGACTGGGGGTGTTGGGGCTAAGTTTGAGACTCCCCTTTGCTCCTCTAGAGTAGGCGAAATATGAGAGAACCGAAATAGAGCCTTACTTTGGGGCTCGCCCTCCTCCATATCCTTAGGCGGCTCCCGTTCAGTCCTCTCTTCGACCACTATCTTGCCCTTCTAGGCTACTGTAGCTTTTCCTTTCATCAACTTTACTGAAAACATAGCGCATGGTTAGGGAAAAGGGAATTCTTATAATATAGCTCTATCGCACGATCTATGAAGAAGAAAGACGGTCATCATTCCTAAATGCCCCGCAGCCTCCTGTTTATAAGTGTGTCGCACTTCACACCTATAAACAAGACTCTACTGGAAAGGGCTCGTAGACACACCCTAGGACGGAACTGCTCTGATACCACTTTTGTCATGACCCAACTAGGGGCCATGACAGGTACTCGGAGCTGACTACCGAGCACCACTTATCATGCTAACTATCATACTCAACCTGGGCATATATCATTCTCAACATAACTTATTATGAAACAGTCTCCAGACTTCTCCCAAAACATATATAAGCATAGGCCTATAAGGCTACAAAATGACGTACAAAATATACACTGATAAGATCACATAACACCTACTACCCACACATATGTATCTCTACGATGGGAAGGTTTGACTAATGATCGGAAAAAAAAGATAAAGGGTTGCATAGGGCATCTACCTTCGTTGATGAATATGGTTGGGGATCCGGGTTTGCTAGAGATTATTACTGGTTATTGGGATAATGACAGAATGGTGTTTAGGTTTGGAGAGATAGAGATGACTCCCACCTTAGAAGAAATTAGAGATGTCTTGGAAAGCGCGGGAAGCGCAAACAGATCCAAAAAGAAGTTAGCTCAAAATATCCTCATCCCTCACAAACCTACCCCAAAAGAAATCAAAGACATGTTTGCTGTCAACAAAGCTGACTGGGCACAGGGGCCCACAATAGCCTTTAGGGAGCTGTATGGGAGGTATTCGTCCAAACAGGGGTATGAAAACCACATCCTTGAGTTTCCTTCATTCCAATCTTGGGAAGCCAACCAAACACTAGCCTTCATTACTTGCCTGCTAGGAACCATGGTATTTCCACTAAATTCTTCCCTAGCCATAGACACCAGGGTTGTCTTTGTTGCCCATTCTGTCCTTAGAGGCGTTACAACAGACGGGCATACCAAGTACTTTGATATCATCCCTATCATCTTGTCAGACATATACCGAGCTTTAGGGAAGTGTCTCAACCGCTATTATTACTTCCAGGGTTGCAATCTCCTGGTTCAATGGTGGATACTTAAGCATTTAGATAAGAATGGTTCAACCTCCCGCCGAGATCCGGCCCGGAGGGAAGATGATCTGAGCATCGCTACCGTACCTTGTGGGGTTCAAGACAAAGTGGGATGGGCTCACATCTTTTCCAGAATAAGAGAAGAACACATTAGGTGGAGAGTGCCTGACTTCCATTCCAAGTCTGTTTGTGTCAAGAGCCGTAGACGTCCATATTTACCACTTATGGGCATTAGGGGGATCAGACCCTACGCACCTTTGAGGGTACTTAGACAGTTCGGTATGAGACAGGTCATCCCAAATGTAGGAGATATGGGAGAGTTTGTGCGAGACTACGAAGAAGGTCATATCGAGGGTATACAAGATGCTAGGAAAGATTGGAAGAATGTGATAAAAGAAGACAAGTTGGACGAGGATCCAAATAATCCAGGTCATGACGAAGATTACTATGAGTGGCTTGGGGCTGAGTTAGCAGGTACTGCCACTCCAGGTCCATACCTTTACAAATTTCCCATGGATAGGGAAGCCACGAAGGCAATTCAGGTTAGAAGAATGAAACGACAAGCAGAAGAAAGGGCAGCGAATCATCAAGCAAAAACAGAATATGATCAAAATGTAATTAAGAGTTTGACAGACGAGGCGGATGCCTCATTGACGAGTTTAGAATGGCTTGACACTTTTGTTAGGGGAGCCATAGATACAGGGACGTCATTGACTGATGTTCAGAGGGGTCAGTGGATCGGGACAGCATTGATGCCAGCCCACGTAGCCATTCAGACCGCCCTTCGAAGGGCTAAGAAGGCACGGACTGAGAGGGAGCAGATTTCGATCCGAGGAGTGGACTTCTTTTGATATTATTGCATTCATTTACTTTAAAGCCTTGTAATCCCACTTGGGAAAGATATTATTAATGAAAAGCATTGGGATTTTTATTTTTGGGAAACAATAAATTTGTTTTACATATGGCACAATTTTACTTCATGCGTTAGTAGCCTTGGAGTAACGAGGTATAGGAAAATGAATTATATATTGTCTAAATGCTTATTTGATATAACTGTTTTGTGTGAAAATCATATATATTATTAAAACTCTTGATTGGTCCACATTCCGGACACTACCTAAAAGAAAAACCAAGAAGACAACCCACAAAACTAATTTAGCTCCACTCTCAAAAGGTTGATTTGCTAATAGGAAATGGAGACTCCGGACAGCATGAGTGCAACTTCTCCTTACATCAATCTAGTCAGTGACGATGAGGACATGGAAGCAACAAGTAGGAAAAACCGACAGTGGGACGATAGCCTAGCCCTAGCTACTGCTAGAATGAAAGAAGCTGTCCAGACCACTAGGGCAGCCAATGAGAAGATGAAAGAAGCTGAAACTCTCCTAGCTTATGTTGAGGAACTAACTAAGCAACACCCTGCCAATCGGGTAAAACGGGGAAAAGTGCCGGAAGCACCACTTGGGAGTTATGTCCCACTCAGTCAACAAAAAGGGCTTGACCCCATACCCTATGGAGACGACGATTTGCTTATCCCCAATTTGAAGCAGGAAGTTTATGGAGACCCGCGCGAATCTCAGCTCGAGGAACCTCCGATTTCATGCACAATTGTTCTCAAAGGCACAAGATCGCACAATTGGGGTGCGCCAGTAGAAATGTCCAAACGAGAACTCTTAGAGACTTTGGGGAGTTTTGGAGTGTACGCGCAAAGCCCAAATCTGTTGCCACCGTGTGCTCCTTCCATGATCCACAAGAAATGCCTCTACCACCGAAGTCAGTCGGGGCATACAGCCAATGAGTGTGGAGCGCTGGAAAGGAAGTTGGTCCAATGGATTGACCAAGGGAGAATTAGCCAACTATGGGGCCCCACTCTTTCCTGACCCATGACCAAGGGAGAAATCATCCAGAAAAGATATCGAGGGTTAGGTTCTGGAGAAGTGACTTCTCCAAATTCGAGGAGTCATATGCCAGGATTCACTCCCTACTGTGTAGTGTGAAGAAGATAAGAGCAGTGCCGCAAACCTATCAGGGTCGCCCAAGACCTTCAAGAGAAAGAGTTTTGCGTATTTCACCATGGTCGCCCTGGCCACGACATTGAAGAATGTGTGGATTTCAAGTTTGAATTAGAACGCCTCGTGAATGAGGGCCACGTTTGGATTGTCGCAGGAAGACAAGGATAGAAGATGAAGATGAGAAGACAATGAAAAGTTGCCTAGCATTGGTTGGGTAGAAAAATCTAAGTATCCCTTTACTGCTTTCAATTAAGAGGAATATCCCTTTCCCTTTTATGTAAACGGAACCACGCCGACCTGATGTCCCGTTGGGGATACGTGGGAAGCCTACATAAGGCCTGGTCAGGGTAGAAAACTAAGTTTCGGGTAGCATAGGAAAAAAAACCTTTTCTGTGTATTCCTGAACTACGGACGGACCTGATTTCCCTTTGGTGGGATACGTAGGCAGTCTATTTAAGACTCGGTCCTTTTATCATAAAAATTAAAATCCCCCTTAATACAGGATGGGTAGAAGCAAATCAACCATGAAGACCACTTACCAAAAAATCAATGTCCCTAAAAACACAAAACGACCAAAATACCCTCGGAATGTAAATCAATCAAGAGTTGAAATAAGATATATGAATCTATGTGCTATAAACTGCAAACAATGTGATATTTTGTATTTTGTGCCTAAACTAACACTAACTTGGGAGCCTTTGAGTTATTTTCTCTTATAGACAGGGGTCGATTCGCTGGCACCAGTTACTCGATCAAAAGCTGTTGTAGCGTCCTTAAACCCTCCACAAGAAGAAAACATGCCTGAGACTCCGCCACCAAACAACAACCAGAACAGAACTGCCTTAGTCGAGGGTACCCCAACAGCTGACATAGCTGGAATGCCTTTGGAAGAGGCCGTTAACCTGCTAATAAGGCAATTAGCTGAAGCTAGAGAAGAAGCAGCCCGCCTGAGGGCTGAAAAAGAAAATGCTACTAATACTGAGGCTAGAAGGCCTGCACCCACTTTCCCAAATTTAGACTTACCAATCCCTGACCATTTCCCACAAACTCAGACTGAAACTACTTTTCAAACTCCACTGCGCCAAAGCACCACCCATGTGGGGAATTCCTCCCACCAAACACCAGCTTTCCAAATACCTGCTCATGCTACAGCATCTCATAACCCAAACGCTTATCAAACTCCTCGGGCAACGGGAACTCCTACAACCCGCCCCGTGCAACCAAATGTTACTTTTCAAGACCATATCACCCATATTGACTCCTCACTAGAACTGGAGAACATGGAAATGTTCTTTGAGGCTAGAATAGACAAAATCGAGAAGGAGATGGGGAAGAAAATCGTTGAACTAGAGCAGGGCTCTAAGAAGAAAGAGGGGCTGAGATACTCTGATTTGTGCATACATCCAGACTTGGGTTTACCAAAGGTTTCAAAATTCCCAAATTTGACCATTTCAATGGGTCGGGCAATCCCAGGGCCCACTTGAGAGCTTATTGCGACCAGTTGGTTGGGAGTGGCGGAAACGAAGCTTTGCTCATGAGATTATTCAGTCGAAGTCTGTCAGGAACAACTATGGAGTGGTTCATCTCACAAGACATCAGTCGATGGAAGACATGGGAGGAGATGGCAAGTTCATTCATGGAGAGATTCCGCTTCAATGTGGAAAATGTGCCTGATCGCTTCTCATTGGAGAAAATCCGTCAGAAATCGATCGAAACCTATAGAGAATATGCCAGTCGTTGGAGAGACGAGGCGGTGCGTGTGCTACCACCTATGACTGAAGCTGAGCTGGTAGCTACATTTATACGGTACCAAGAAGCTGATTGTTTTGACAAAATGATAACTATGAAAGGGAGCTCCTTTGCAGATTTAGTCGCCGTTGGGGAAGACATCGAAGATGGCCTCAAGACCGGCAGGATTGTCAGTGTACTAAATAGAGCAGGTGCGTCTGGCACCACGAGCGGCAAAAAGAAGAAAGAAGATGTAGCTTATGTTTCTAGAGCTACTAGCCCAAAAAGCCGAGGAAAAGAGATAACCCACAAAAATCAAGACAACTACCAATCGCCTCCACCAACTAGCTATATAACCACTTCACCCCAATATAGCCCGATGTCTGTGTGCTACGCACAACCTGGCTACCAAGCTCCACAACCAAATTACCAAATACCAGCACCTAGCAACCAAGCTCCACGACCAAATTATCAAATGCCAGCACCCAATAACCAAGCTCCACAAAACCAGACTTTCCAAAACCAAAGATTTCTCCACCAAAGAACTATGAGGCACCCCAAAAGAAACCTCCGAGAGTATTCACTCCTTTACCAGAATCAAGGGCTAGTTTGTTTGCCAAACTAAGAGACGTCGGTCGAATGAATGTTGTTCCACCAAAACCTGCTAACCCCAAGGATCGATGGTACATGCCAGATTTCATCTGCGCCTATCATTCTAACCAAGTTGGCCATACTACCGAATATTGCATAAACTTAAGGCACAAGCTACAAGATATGATTGACAATCATGAGCTTATCCTGGAGCCAACACCTCTAAATATGGACACAAATCCTCTCCCGAAGCATGGAGGGAATCAAATTCACATGATAGAAAGAGGTGATGAATGGGAAGAGAGCCCTGCGATCATTTGTCCAGATATTGAAGGATTGGAAAGCACCGTCGCCTCGTTGTCCTTACAAGAGCAAAAAGAAGTGTTAGGCCCCATGACAAGGAAATCTGAGATGTCCCAGTCATCTGTTGTAGCCAAGAAAGAGCCCTTCATGCTCAAATATCCCTCAACAGTCGCTCGAATTCAGAACGAGCCGTTCGTACTCAAAACATCAGGGCCAGTTGAGAATGCACCTTTTGTGATCAAATCACCGCACCTGATGATGGTCAAAAGAAAAGAGGTAGCCGCTGTGGTTCAGGGTATGACCAGGTCTGGAAGGTGTTACACTCCAGAAGAGCCCGTACTCGAAGCACCACGTCGCGAAAATCCTCAGAAAAGACCAATCACTGAAGGTGAAGCTGAAAACTTTTGGAGGCAAATGCCAGTCAAGGATTATTCGATTGTTGAGCACTTGCATAAGACTCCTGCCAGGATATCAGTAATGTCATTATTACTCAGTTCGTCTCAACATCGCTTAGCCTTAATGAAAGCTTTGGATGAAGTCCAAGTACCCGCCGGCACTATAAGTGAAACATTGGCCGAGATTGTAGGGTATGTTGTACGAGCGCATAGGCTATCATTTTCTGATGACGAATTACCAAGAGAGGGTAAGACCCACAACAAGGCCTTACACATAACAGTCAAATGCCGCGATAAGATTATCCCTCAAGTGCTGATTGATGGAGGGGCTGGGTTGAATGTATGCCCTGTGACGACTTTGAAACAGCTTGGATATGATGTTGGCAAAATCCGCCAGAGTCGAACAAATGTAAAAGCTTATGATGGCGCAACCAGTGATCCAATTGGAGAAATAGATCTACACATACAAATGGGTCCCGCAGAGTTCGTTGTGGAGTTCATTATCATGGATATCAAAACAAGTTATAACTTATTGTTGGGACGACCTTGGTTGCACGCCGCTGGGGTTGTGGCGTCTTCATTGCATCAATCTCTCAAATTCATCTGGGATGATCAAGAAGTCGTGATTCACGGTAAAGGAAGTATCCATAACTATCCGGACAATTCAGTACCGGTCATAGAAAAATCGCCAAGCGATACTGATTTTCACACCATTGAATTAGCCATGTTAGATCGCAGGGGGGATGATGAGGATATCCCTATGCCACCGGTCTACAAAATGGTTGCCACGACTATGATAAGAAATGGGTTCGAGCCCGGGAAAGGTCTGGGAAGGAACTTACAGGGAATTAGAAAACCAGTAACTATCAAAAATGGGAAATATCGATTTGGGGTTGGATACAAGCCGTGTGAGGCAGAAGAAGAAGAAGCAGAACATGGACCAAGAGGTCCTGTTAAAATGAGAAAGCCATTTCCTCATCTATATCAGTCCTTCACCGCATGCCCATTGAGTCACAGCGGCGAGGATCCAGAAGAGGGTTTAAGGACGTTGTTTTGGGAAGAGGAATGCGCAGCCATCATTGAAGAATGCTTTGAAGCACTGGAGATTCATCATGCTAAGCCAGGAGAAATGTCAAGTGGATGGACTTCTACCCCGTTGTTCACCTTGCGGTAGAAAGAATGCTCACTTTCAGAAAAATGGCGAAAGTCGGCTTTGAGGCCCGGCTTACCGCCTTTTCATGCTTTTACACTTCCTTATTACGTGTTGTTTAATAATGGAAATGGCTCGATGTTCCATTCCGAGTCAGGACCACAGTTTGTATCGCTCTTTTTAAATTTCAATGAAAACGCCTCAAAGTTTGCAATAAGACAAAATTGTTTTACTTTACCTATATATATATATATATATATATATATATATATACATAATTGAGATTGCTTTTATATGATTGATAATTGTGTTACTTTGCTTTACAGTAATAACACAGAAGCCACAAATAATGTCATGACATGTTACGAAACAATTAAGAACGATGACGAACAAAGCAAAGATCAAGAAGAAGAGATAACTGAACCAGAAGGGTTGATAGACGTCGAAGAGGAATATGAAAATAGACCAACACCAAACCTAGAGGAAACGGAGGCAGTTAATCTAGGAAACGAGGAAATGGTTCGAGAAACCAGGATAAGTGTACATTTGATAGAACTTGAGAAAGAAAGGTATCGAAGTCTGCTGAAAGAATATGAAGATGTTTTTGCTGGGTCATACACCTATATGTTAGGTTTGAGTATAGACATTATCGCTCATAGGTTGCCAATTCTAGAGGGATTCGCCTCGGTAAAGCAGAAAATCAGACAGCCTAAGCCCGATGTAAGCATCAGAATCAAAGAAGAAGTCGAGAAACAGATTCAGTCCGGAGTTGTGGAAGTGACACCCTACCCGAAATGGTTAGCAAACATAGTCTCGGTATCAAAGAAGGATGGGAAAATGAGGATCTGTGTGGACTATCGTGATCTTAACCGTGCTAGTCCAAAGGATAATTTCCCACTCCCTAACATTCACATACTTATTGATAATTATGCCAAACATGAGGTGTAGTCTTTTGTGGACTGTTACGCGGGTTATCATCAGATACTGATGGATGAAGAAGATGCTCAAAAAATGGCCTTCATCACACCATGGGGAGTATATCACTACCGGGTAATGCCTTTTGGGCTCAAGAATGCCGGCGCTACTTACATGAGGGCGATGACCACTATTTTTCATGATATGATGCATAGAGAGATTGAAATGTATGTGGACGACGTCGTCATCAAGTCCCGAATGGGTGATGATCATCTTGAGCTTTTGAGAAAATTCTTCTACAGACTAGCAAATACGATTTGAAGTTGAATCTTGCTAAATGCGCATTTAGAGTGCCTGCCGGGAAGTTGCTAGGATTCATAGTCAGTCGTCGTGGTATTGAGTTGGATCCCACAAAGATCAAAGCAATTTAAGAACTCTCACCACCACCAACAAAAAAAGAGGTCGTGAGTTTCCTAGGAAGGTTGAATTACATTGGGCGCTTCATTGCCCAGTCCACAGTAATTGTAGAACCAATTCTCAAACTCCTCAAGAAAGATGCTCCAACCAAATGGACAGAGGATTGTCAGAAAGCTTTCGACACAATCAAAAGATACTTGTCAAATCCACCCGTTTTGGTCCCGCCAAGACCGGGAAGCCCTTTACTGCTATATATGTCAGTATCAGAAAATGCTTTTGGGTGCATGTTGGCGCAAAATGACGAAACAGGCAAGAAAGAGAGAGCCATCTATTCCATCAGTAAGAAGTTCACACCCTGTGAATTCAGATATTCCTTGGTGGAAAAAACGTGTTGCGCTCTAACCTGGGTGTCTCAGAAATTGAGACATTATATGGCTTCATACACGAACCATTTGATCTCAAGAATGGACCCCCTAAGGTACATCTTTCGCCAACCTATGCCTATAGGGAAGCTAGCCAAATGGAAAATGCTATTGAGTGAGTTCGACATCCAATACGTCGTACGTAAAGTAAATGGGCAAGCATTAGATGATTTACTAGTGAATCTCCGTGATGACAACCCTGTACCTTTATGGACTTACTTCCCGAATGAAGAAGTGACGACAATTGAGGGTGAAGAAAATGAAGATGAGTTAGGCTAGAAAGTATACTTTGATGGAGCGGTCAACTTTAAAGTATTAGGAATCGGAGCCGTTTTGGTTTCAGACTCAGGCCAATATTATCCAGTGGCCCCCAAGTTGAACTTCAGCTGCACCAATAATATAGTTGAATACAAAGCTTGCATCATAGGCCTTCGTTTATCCGTTGACATGATGTGCGAAACCTTCAGGTAATTGGCGACTCGGATTTGTTGATTCATCAAGTTCGAGGAGAATGGGCCACCAAAAATGAGAAAATCATACCATATGTTGGAGTTGTGCAAAGACTGGTGGATCGGTTCCAAGAAGTCAAGTTCAAACATATACCAATAACCCAGAATAAGTTTGCTGAGGCATTGGCGACAATAGCATCCATGATTCAAAGATCCGACTGTAAATACATTGATCCTGTCAGAGTCAAAATCAGAGATCAACCAGCCCACTTTACTTTTGTAGAAGCAGAGATTGATGGAAAACCTTGGTACGTCGACATTCAAATTGTTACACCTCAAAAAATTCCATGTCGTTGCATAGTAAATGGACTAACACAGGAGTATAAGCATGTATTCTTGGTATTATGAGGGAATTAGAAATGAAACGAATCGAATCAGAGCAGTTCAGAAAACTGCTGAAACCAGTCAGCATCGACAGCCCAAGGGACCCCGTCGACATGTCGACGGGCCGTCACCTGGCACCGTCGATGAGGTTCTGCAATTAGACATCTCAGCCGAAGAATCGACGGCACATGTCGACGGGCCGTCGACCCTGCTCGTCAACCCGCGGATCTGGAAGTTTCCAGCCTTGGTTATAAATATAAGCTCCCACATTTTGATTCATTATTTTCTCCCAAAACAGACTCTATAGCTCTCTAGAACCCTCTAAAACCCTCTCTCTATTTCTACAACAATCTATACCAAGAAATTAAGATCAAAATTCAAGATTTAAGAGATTCATATACTAGGAAACCTATTAGGGTTTGTGGAGAGTAAGAATTCCCTTGGCACGCAAGTGGAGGATTTCATTCTAATGGAGTAAAGTGACTCAAGGATTGGTCCCAAATGCTTAAGGTGAGTTTTATGTTTATTTCCTATTATTGAGAGTATTGAGGGGTTGAAAGACTTGGATTATGGAAGAAAATAGAATATAGAGCTCAAATGTGAAAATAATAGTATTCTTAAATAGTAGTTGACATGAATCATGACTCTTGATGTATTATAAATAGAATCTTGTTATAAATGATATTAAGGACATGGGAAAAACATAATAGGAGGATGAATGCAATATTGTATTATGACCATAGTATTGGATGCCTTTGAAATGGGAATAGGAGAATTAAACGATGCATGGTTGACGAAGATTATGGATTATGAGATTATGAATGTTCTTACGAACGTTTGGGAGTTGTTATGTGACATGGAGAAAGTTGTAGTAACTAAGGAGATGCTGCACAATTTTCATTAGCTTTAGTTCAAACATACTCATGTTATCGAGTATCTAATTTTAGTACGAATTCCCTTGAAGGTAGAATCGCAAGTTAGAGAGGCACGCGAGTAGACAATAGAGTTGAAGAGATACAAGGTATGTAAGGCTAGTCCCTTCATTTCTAAGGCATGATTCCTATGATATTATTTTCCTTATTCTCCATGACTTTCTTACATTCCGGAAAATATGAGTCGATGTTATATAGAGCCTCTTATGAGATAGAAAGAATAAGAGATATGTTATGAATACGATAAAGGTAATGATGAACCTAAGCTTAGAGATTCTAAAGCCTATGATACGATATCTCCACGATGTTCATGCTATGAATACGATATGACATTTTACGAGGCTAATGATCATTATACGATTCCTTGATGTATTCATTGTTGCTAAACCCACCTTATAATGTTAGTTCTTTCAAGGTAAGGTATGATGGTTACAAGTACTCCATACTGGAATCGGGGGTTCTCGACCTTACGTCACCCCGATATGATTATAGATTATCCTTGGATTTTAAAGCATGTTTGTGATAAGTTTATGATAAATATGTGATGATGACGATTACACCATGCCTAGATGGCTAGATATGTCACCGCTAATGCGGGCTGCTTGTGATTACACCATGCCTAGATGGCCAGACATGTCACCGCTAATGCGGCCTACTTACGATTCCACCACGCCTAGAAGGCCGGACATGACCACCACTAGTGGGCGGCGTATGATGGTTACCCGGACGCGGGTTAATGACGATGGTATATGTGATATGACTAAAATGCGCACACACTCTTAAAAGTTAAGCGGGTTATATATTCATCTCATGTCTTATGATTTCTCTATTATGCTCATTTTATTCATGCCTTACATGCTCGACAATGCTTGTGACCGCGTTCTTTTCTTGACTGCGTTCATGCCCACAGTAGACAGGAGGTGATCGTAGTCGTAGAGCTATCCGCGGACGAGAGCACTCCAGGAGTGTTGACTATATATATATATATATATATATATATATATATATATATATATATATATATATATATATATATATATATATATATGTTTTGGGCACCGATGATCTTTGTCCATCTTATGTCTACTCATCTAGTAGAGGCTCGTATGCGTACGTGTGGTGGTGTGTCCCATGACGATGTCGTGTACATTTTTGTATATCATTTTTGGCAACCGTATAGCCTTACGTATATCTATGTATAGCCTTGGGGTATTTATATATGTATGTGTTCAGGTTGAGTATGATGATTAGTAATATAAGCGGTGCTTGGTAGTTAGCTCCGAGTACCCGTCATGGCCCCTAGTCAGGTCGTGACAAAAGTTGTATCAGAGCAGTTCAGTCCTAGAAAATGTCTACGAGTCGTGTCTAGCAGAGTCTTGTTTATGGTGTGTAGCGCGCCATACTTATAAACAAGAAGTTGCGGAGCATTTAGGAAAAATAACCATTCTTCTTCTTATGAGATCGTGCGATAGAGCCATGTTATAAGATTTTCTCTTCCCTAATTGTGCGTTATGATTTCAGTGATGCCGCCAAAGAGAAAAGCTACAGCCGCCCAAAAGGGCAAGACTACGATAGAAAGACGGGTAGGAAGGGAGCCGCTAACGAATATAGAAGGGGGTGAATCACATAATGAGGCTCCATCTAATACCTCTTCCACTCCACCTGTTATAGAAGAGCAAGAAGGGGCTTCAGCTCCAGCTCCTATGCCTCCAGTTCCTCCACCGGCTGCTTCGGGTCAACAAATGACCGAGGCTATCCATCTATTGACACAGTTAGTTGCCGCCCAGGCACAGCGGCAGAGTTTGGGTCCAGGTGACTGGGCAATTAGTACTAGAGCCCGTGATTTCATGAGTTTGAACCCTTCGGAGTGTTTCGGGTCAAAGCCGGATGAAGACCCGCAAGGTTTTATTGATGAAATGTTGAGAACATTGAAGATTATTCATGCTTCTGAAATTGAATCTGTGGAGTTAGCATCTTATAGACTCCAGGATGTGGCGGTCCTTTGGTATAATAATTGGATATCCTCAAGAAAAAAAATGCACCTCCTCCAGTATGGCAAGAATTTGTGGATGCTTTCCTTCGTCTCTATTTGCCACCCGAGGTCCGTCGAGCTAGAGCGGATAGATTTCTAAATTTGAAGCAAGGGAACATGAGCGCCCGGGAGTATAGCCTTCACTTTAATTCATTAGCTAGATATGCTCCGATCATGGTGGCTGATATGGGAGATAGAGTGCATAGGTTTGTGAGAGGTCTAGGGTCGCATTTGTTTAAAGATTGCTTGACAGCTTCATTACAAGAGGAGATGGATATTTCCCATATTCAGGTCCATGCCCAGAACTTAGAAGAGCAACAACACCCGCAGAGGGGTGAGCGGGATATTGATAGAGGGCAAAGTAAGAGGGCCAGATCTAGGGTACAGGTAGCGACTATAGAGAGGGATCGAGGCAGTTATATTCCAGATATTCAGGCAGTCAGCGACTAGTGCACCTCCTCGATTTGCAGGCAGGAGATTTGACCACTCCATTAATTCAGGACAGGGTCAGAGTTCGAGAGCCTCAGGTTCTCAGTTTGGGGGTGATTATAGCCAGAGGAGACCACGGTCCCATGATGTAGTTAGTGCGAGAAAAGTTTCATTCTCTGCCCGTGTCACCAAGGTGAGATGCTTGTTATGTTTGTGGACAACCGGGCACGTGATGCGTGATTGTCTCTCGAGGTATGGCAGAGGTGGGGTTCCGCCCACAGGTTCGGCAGCAGGTTCTTCTTCGTTCTGCGCCCGATAGGGCGGACTTCCCCGCATTCGAGGCCGAGGTAGAGAAAGGAGCGTCCGGTTCGAGAGGTACTCGGCCCGTATTTATGCTTTGGCCGGGACGACGGATCTTGAGTCCTCTCCGGATGTGGTTACATGTATATTGACTATATTCTCTCATGATGTGTTTATGCGTTGATAGATCCGGTTCTACGTTATCTTATATTACTCCCTATATTGCTGATCGTATTGGGGTGAAACCCGAACCAATTAAATCTTTTGAGGTGTCTACTCCGGTTGGTGATCCTGTGATAGCTAGACAAGTGTACAAGAATTGTGTAATTGTGGTATGTGAATGCCAGACCAAAGTTGATTTAATTGAGCTGAAAATGTTAGATTTTGATGTGATTATGGGTATGGATTGGTTGGCTTCATGTTATGCCAATGTTGATTGCCGAATGAAAGTTGTTCGATTCCAATTTTCGGGAGAGCCCGTGCTTGAATGGAAAGGTAATACAGCGTCTCCTAGAGGTAGGTTTATTTCCTACCTTAAGGCAAGGAAGATGATAGCTAAAGGCTACATTTATCACCTAGTTCGAGTTCATGATACGAAAGCAAAGCCACCGACTTTTCAATCGATTCCGGTAATGAATGAATTCTCGGATGTATTTCCAGATGAACACCCAGCCCTTCCTCCTAAAAGCGAGATTGACTTTGCTATTGACATATTGCTAAAGACCAAGCCTATTTCTATTCCTCCGTACCGAATGGCTCCTGCAGAATTGAAAGAGCTAAAGGCACAATTGAAAGGTTTGCTTAAGAAGGGGTTCATTAGGCCGAGTTCGTCACCGTGGTTCCCTATGGATCCTATTTTTGCGAAAGAAAGATGGTTCCCTATGGATGTGTATTGATTATAGACAGCTGAACAAGGTGACGATAAAGAATAAATATCCTCTACCAAGAATTGATGACTTGTTTGACCAGTTACAGGGTGCCAAATGGTTTTCCAAAATCGATCTAAGGTCGGGTTATCATCAAGTGAGAGTTAGAGAAGAAGATATTCCTAAAATAGCTTTCAGAACAAGATATGGCCATTATGAATTTCGGGTAATGTCATTTGGGTTGACTAACGCTCCGACGGTGTTTATGAATTTGATGAATAATGTATTCAGACTTCTTTCAGATCTGTTTGTAATCGTGTTCATCGGTGATATTCTTGTATACTCTCGGATAGAATCTGAGCATGCAGACCATTTGCGTATTGTCCTTAGAATTCTTCGGACTCGAGAATTGTATGCAAAATTTTCAAAATGCGAGTTTTGGTTGAATTTTGTGGCTTTTCTAGGCCATGTTATTTCAGTTTATGGCATTTGAGTTGATACTCCAAAAAATTGTAGGGAATCGTGGTATCAGGTTTGAAGGATTTTTCTTGGCCAAGGCTTCCAACGGAATGCACCATAGTTTCGGAAGTCCGTAGTTTCCTGGGATTGGCAAGGTACTACGAAGAAAGGTTGGATGGAAGGATTTTTCTCTATTTCGGCCTATCCAACTCATGATCTTGAATTGACAAAGCTAACTCGAGAATCGGGTGTTCAAATTCCAACAAGGGTGATATCTTCGTGAGCATAGCTTCCAAGAGTTAAAAAATAGATTGACTTCAGCCCCAGTCCTGACACTCCTAGAAGGACCAGACGACTATGTTGTATATTGTGATGCCTCTGGCGTTGGGTTAGGATGTGTATTGATGCGGACGGTGAGAGAGCGTCATTGCCTATGAGCCACTATAGAGATGCGATGAGAAAAACATGAGAATCAAAACCCCCTAACTATCCAACTCATGATCTTGAATTACACACCTAATATAATAAAAGTGATTATTCATGCACTAAAGATGTGGAGACATTTTTAATTGTATATTGTTCATGTTGATATTTTATACGGATCACCCCCAAATCCGTCTCCACATATTTTCAAACGAGAAGGAGTTAAATCTGCCATTCTCCACCACCAGAATCAAATGGTTGGAGTTATTGAAAGATTATGATGTTCAGTATTTTATACCACCACCCAAATAAAGGCGAATGTAGTAAGAGGCCTTTAGCCGCAAATCAATGGGAAGTTCTTTGTGAGCTTCCTTCGGAGAAGAAATAATTAATTTTGTGAGCTTCGCCAGGATGGCCGGCCTTGGGTTTTTGAACTTTCCATTTTCAATGATTCGGGCAATGCGAGAAAACGGATTGGTATTCACAACCAACTGTTTCGGCCTATAAATATGGAGGTGAGAGAGCGCCAATATTAAGACCCTCGGTTGAGCCACTATAGAGATGCATTTCATATATTAGAGAAAGAAAGTCTTCATTCAAACTTTCTATAGATGGAGTTTTGATGTATTTTGATTTCTAGATGGAGTCCTTAGATTATGTGTTCCAAATGTTACGGAGCTACGTCATCGGATTCTAGAAGAAGCTCATTATTCTCGGTATTCTATTTATCCAGGAGCGACAAAGATGTATCACGATCTCAAGTTAATGTATTGGTGGGATGGAATGAAGAAAGGCATAGCAGAATTTGTAGCTCGATGCCCAAATTGCCAACAAGTGAAAATTGAACATCAAAAGCCAGGAGCATTATTACAAGCAATGGAAATTCCAACTTGGAAATGGAAAGCGATAAACATGGATTTCATTGTGGGGTTACCTCGTTCCCGAAGCAAGTATGACTCCATATGGGTGATCGTGGGACGCACTCACGAAACCGGCCCATTTTCTTCCGTATGAACCACATATTCAGTAGAAGATTATGCAAGGTTGTATCTTAAGGAAATTGTGAGACTTCATGGTGTCTCATTATCTATTATCACAGATAGAGGAGCACAGTTTACTGCTAAATTTTGGAGGTCTTTCCAAGAAGGTTTGGGTACTCAAGTAAAGCTTAGCACAGCATTTCATCCGCAAACTGATGGGCAAGACGAACGTACCATTCAGACCTTGGAAGATATGTTAAGGGCATGTGTTTTAGATTTCGGTGGTAGTTGGGATGACCACTTACCCCTTATTGAGTTTGCATACAACAACAGCTATCATTCCAGTATTCAAATGGCTCCGTATGAAGCTCTATATAGAAGAAAGTGTAGATCCCCAATTGGGTGGTTTGAAGTCGGGGAGACACAATTAATAGGTCCCGAATTGATTCAACAAGCAGTGGAAAAGGTCAAGATTATCCGAGATCGATTAATGACAGCCTAAAGTCGCCAAAAATCCTATGCGGACAACTGCCGGCGAGACTTAGAATTTCAAGTTGATGATTGGGTATTTCTGAAGGTATCACCAATGAAAGGAGTGATGAGATTTGGGAAGAAAGAAAAGTTAAGTCCTCGATATATTGGACCCTACAAGATTATCCGCAAGGTGGGTCAAGTAGCATATGAATTGGACTTACCTCTAGAACATGAATCAGTCCATCCGATTTTTCAAGTCTCAATGCTCCGAAAATGTTTCGGAGGTCCTACTAAAATCGTGCCGGTAAATAATGTTCAAGTGACAGAAAAGTTGGCCTATAAAGAAGTACCTATGGCTATACTAGATAGGCAAGTACGGAGACTTAGAAATAAAGAGGTAGCCTCAGTTAAGGTTTTATGGAGAAACAATAACTGAGAGGAAATGACTTGGGAGGTGGAAGAGAATATGAAGTTCAAGTACCCCCACGTATTTCAGCCCCCGGAAGAGATCCAAGATGAAGCATCAAGATTATGAGGTATGTATGCTTTCTTCTCATACTTTTGGGTCGTGTGTGGCCATATCTATATTCCTATTGTGTTATGGCCATGTGAGGAATGTTTATTGTGGGCTGTTATGACAAGGTGATAGCCCGATGTTAGAAGGGAAACTCTGGCAAAAATTTCTGTAGAATTTTCGAGAATTTAACATTCCAGGATGAATGTTTTTAAACGGGAAAGGATGTTACACCTCGGAAAATTCCATGTCGTTGCATAGTAAATGGACTAACGCAGGAGTACAAATATGTATTCTTAGGCATTATGTATTCTTGGAATTAGAAGTGAAACGAATCGAATCGAGCAAAAGAGTAGCTCGAGAAAATCGTCGAAACCACTCAGCGTCGATGGCCCAAGGGACGGCCCGTCGACACGTCGACGGGTCGTCGCCTGGCACCGTCAATGAGGTTCTACAATCAGACATCTCAGGTAGAGAATCGATGGCACATGTCGAATGGCCGTCGACCCTACTCGTCGACCCGCGAATCTGGAAGTTTCCAGCCCTGGTTATAAATATAAGCTCCCACGTTTTAATTCATTATTTTCTCCCAAAACAGACTCTATATCTCTCTAGAACCCTCTAAAACCCTCTCTCTATTTCTACAACAATCTATACCAAGAAATTAAGATCAAAATCCAAGATTTAAGAGATTCATATACTAAGAAGCCTATTAGGGTTTGTGGAGAGTAAGAATTCCCTTGGCATGCAAGTGGAGGATTTCATTCTAATGGAGTAAAGTGACTCAAGGCTTGTTCCCAAGTGCTTAAGGTGAGTTTTATGTTTATTTCCTATTATTGAGAGTATTGAGGGGTTGAAAGACTTGGATTATGGAAGAAAATAGAATATAGAGCTCAAATGTGAAAATAATGGTATTCTTAAATAGTAATTGACATGAATCATAACTCTTGATGTATTATGAATAGCATCTTGTTATAAATGATATTAAGGACATGGGAGAAACATAATAGGAGGATGAATGCAATATTGTATTATGACCATGGTTATGGATGCCCTTGAAATGGGAATAGGAGAAATAAACGAGCATGGTTGATGAAGATTGTGGACTATGAGATTATGAATGTTCTTATGAACGTTTAGGAGTTGTTATGTGACATGGAGAAAGTTGTAGAAACTAAGGAGATGCTGCACAATTTTCATTAGCTTTAGTTCAAACATACTCATGTTATCGAGTATCTAATTTTAGTATGAATTCCCTTGAAGGTAGAATCGCAAGTTAGAGTGGCACGCGAGTAGACAATAGAGTTGAAGAGATACAAGGTATGTAAGGCTAGTCCTTTCATTTCTAAGGCATGATTCCTATGATATTATTTTCCTTATTCTCCATGACTTTCTTACATTCCGAAAAATATGAGTCGATGTTATATAGAGCCTCTTATGAGATAAAAAGAATAAGAGATATGTTATGAATACGATAAAGGTAATGATGAACCTAAGTCTTGAGATTCTAAAGCCTATGATACGATATTTCCACGATGTTCATGCTATGAATACGATATGACATTTTACGAGGCTAATGATCATTATACGATTCCTTGATGTATTCATTGTTTCTAAACCCACCTTATAATGTTAGTTCTTTCAAGGTGAGGTATGATGGTTACAAGTACTTCATACTGGAATCGGGGGTTCTCGACCTTACGTTACCCCGATATGGTTATAGATTATCCTTGAATTTTAAAGCATGTTTTTGATAAGTTTATGATAAGTATGTGATGATGACGATTACATCGTGCCTAGATGGCCGGACATGTCACCGCTAATGCGGGCTGCTTATGATTCCACCACGCCTAAAAGGCCGGACATGACCACCACTGGTGGGCAGCGTATGATGGCTACCCGGACGCGGGTTAACGACGATGGTATATGTGATATGATTATATATGTGATATGACTAAAATGCGCACACACTCTTAAAAGTTAAGCGGGTTATATATTCATCTCATGTCTTATGATTTCTCTATTATGCTCATTTTATTCATGCCTTACATGCTCAGTACAATGCTTGTACTGACGTTCTTTTTCTTTGGACGCTGTGTTCATGCCCACAGGTAGACAGGGAGGTGATCCAGAGTCGTAGGAGCTATCCGCAGACTTGAGAGCACTCCATTGTTCCGGAGGTGCCATTGACTTATTATTTTGTGTGTGTATATATATATATATATATATATATATATATATATATATATATATATATATATATATATATATGTTTTGAGCACGACGGGGTCCTGTCCCGTCTTATGTCTAGTCATCTAGTAGAGGCTCGTAGATGCGTACGTGTGGGTTGTTGGTGTCCCATGACAATGTCAGTGTACATTTTTGTATATCATTTTTGGCAACCGTACAGCCTTATGTATATCTATGTATAGCCTTGGGGTATTTATATATGTATGTGTTCAGGTTGAGTATGATGATTAGTAATATGAGCGGTGCTCGGTAGTTAGCTCCGGGTACCCGTCGCCCCTAGTCGGGTCGTGACAAAAATGTACTTGGAGAAAGGAGAATATCCTGAAGGAATCACCATCAATCAGAAGAAGACTATCAGGAAGTTGGCAAATGGTTCTTCCTCAATAAGAATGTTCTGTATAAAAGGACCCCAGATTTAGGTTTGCTCAGGTGTGTTGACTATGTCGAAGCCACAAGGTTGATTTGAAGAAGTACATGCTAGAATTTTCGGGCCTCACATGAACGGGTTCGCACTGGCAAAGAAGATTTTAAGGACAGGTTATTACTGGATGACCATGGAGAACAATTGTAGCAAATTCGCCCAGAAATGCCACAAGTGTCAAATTAATGGAGACTTGATAAAGGTATTTCTAACACAACTGAATGCTATGACGTCGCCTTGGCCATTTGCCGCTTAGGGCATGGATGTCATAGGACCGATTGAGCCAGCTATGTCAAACAAGCACAGTCTTATTTTGGTTGCCATAGACTACTTCACCAAGTGGGTGGAAGCAGCATCTTATGCGTCAGTAACAAAGAAAGTAGTAGCGAATTTTGTGCGCAACAACATCATATGCCGATTCGGCATCCCAGAATCGATCATAACAGACAATGGGACTAATTTGAACAGCCACTTAATGAAATAAATGTGTCCGCAATTTCGAATCACTCACCGAAATTCGACCGCATACAGGCCACAAATGAATGGAGCTGTGGAAGCCGCCAACACAAACATCAAGAAGATCCTCAGAAAGATGATTGATAACTACAAAGACTGGCATGAACAATTGCCATATGCATTACTGGGATATCGCACAACCACGTAACTTCAACCGGAGCTACTCCATATTTCTTAGTCTATGGCACCGAGGCAAGGATACACCGAAGTAGAAATCCCATCTCTTCGAATCATACAAGAAGCAGGATTGGACGATGCAAAATGGATCCGTAAAAGGCATGAGTAACTAGCTCTGATAGATGAAAAGAGGATGATCGCTGTTTGCCATGGTCAGTTGTACCAACAAAGAATGGCGCGAGCCTTCAACAAACATATAAGGACTAGACTTTTCCAAGTAGGGCAATTGGTGCTCAAGCGGATATTCCCAAATCAAGAAGAATACAAAGGGAAGTTCGCGCCAAACTGGCAAGGGCCTTATATGATGCGAAAAGTGTTATCAGGAGGAGCAGTTGTCCTCGCTGAAATGGATGGCGAAGAGTGGCAAAGAGCAATAAATTCAGACACCATCAAGAAATACTATGTTTGAGAAAGTAGACAGCTATAGAGATTCGTAGCTTTTGTTGTTTTATGTTGGTTTTAATTGCATTTTAGAAAAAACAAATCCAAAAATTATGTACGAACTACGCGAGGACCTGATTCCCTATACTTATAAGGGGATACGTAGGCATTTTTCCAAGCTCGGTCGCTTTAACCCAAAAATCCAAAATCATATATTTCGAACTACGTTATGACCTGATTCCCATTTGGGATACGTAGGCGCTCTTTTGAGGTCGATCTCACCAATAAATCCAGATATATTTATCCCGAACTACGTTATGACCAGATTCTCATTTGGGATATGTAGGCGCTCTCCCGAGCTCAATCGTTCCAAACAAAATTCCCAATAAACCCTAAGAAACCGCAGAGATGTTTTGGCAAAAGAAAGACAAAGACAACCCCATACGGAAACCGGGCTAGAATTTTTTAGAGGACCTCATAATTCTTTTGATATACCAGTTCAAAGGAACGAGCTAATTAAAACTTCTACACTGGGGCAGAATTTTTGAGAGGACCTCAAAAATTCTTTCAATATATCAGATAAAACCCATAATCAACAAGTACACCGTAAAATCCTACAACAAGTACACTCTTACACTGGGTAGAATTTTTGAGAGGATCTCAAAAATTCCTTCGACAGGGTGAAATGCAAGTTGGTACAAAATGTATATAGGCTGGCGCAAAATTTTCGAAAGGGATTAAAATTTTTTAGTACGAGTCAAGCTCAAGACAAAAAAAAAGAGTGATAGAAGACCTCGTTCGGGTAACCAATGTCATGACATTAAAAAGGCTGTGTATGGAATATATCCTTTTTCAAAAATTATTATTATTACAAAATTTATCAATTACAAATATATATGTTTTCAAAATCATTGCCCAAAATCCCCAAAAATTTCTTGTTTGAGAAAATATAAAGATTTAAAAAAAAAAAATTGAGCATTCTTTCCTGCCAAAGAGTGAACGGTAGAAATCCATCTGCAGGAAGAGTGGTCGAACACATAGGAAACTTACGAATTTTCTGTGGATGCAAGAACAAACAAGCAAGGATTTTTTCACACTAACTTGTTTGCTTAGATGTCTAAACATGGATAACAACGACAAAACGAAGCAAAAGAAAATCTTGAGATGAAATGATAAGGAAAAACGTTCGAGAAAGGTAACGAAATTCTCCTTAATTAAAGTTGCTTTAAACTGACAAGTTTTATCGTTTTGCAGAGCGTGAAAATTTTAGAAAAAAAAATATTTAAGACTACTGAAAGATATAATCACGGCTTACCAAAGCCTGGTCTCCACTAAACAGTATTGCATCAAGGTATTGAGACCTCAACCTAGACGTTGCATGGCTTGCCTTGATGCATTGACTGATTATACGTAGTCTTAAATTTAGTAAGCACAGTTCTCACCTAAAATGGGTGACATAATTCTGACATCAAATTTAAGATCGTCGACATAGAGTGTCAGCAAAGATGGATTAATCGTGGCCCAAAAGGTGGTTACAGTTTTCATCTTGACAATAGCGTGGTTTGAAGACAAAAAGAGCTGATATCGGCATTGTAGTGCCGTATTCATTACGAAAGAGTCCGGTCCTTTTAAAAGATGTGAACCCTGTCGACGGGCGGGTATTCTTCCTCGAAGTCAAAAAAGGAGCGTATCAGTCTTACCAACGAGGTTAGCTTCATTCCTCAAAATGACGATTTGGGCGATACGACTTCGTGCCGAAGGGGCTGTAGTCGCCGTCCATATATAGCCAAAATAGGTAGCATAATTCCGAGGTTGATGTCCACAATCTTTGAAATACGAATGTGATTCCTACATCAAGATTTGCGATCGCTATTGTAGTTTATCTCAAGTCAATGTAATTCTAATTCAGGGATAGCGGTTGTCATGAGAAAAGGCCCCGTACTCGAGTATGCAGTCATTAACTTAAATATTCTGACTAAATATTGTAATTACGATGCGGAGGTTAGTCTTCATCATGAAAGGAATTCGACACCGCACTCTACTGTGTAGTCTTCATTTGGGTATTTTTGACTATAAGTGATATGGTCCCAAAACTGGTATAACGCAGACTTTGTATGTCTGAGTCAATTCCATTCTTGTCCAACCCTTGTAAATCCCTAGCAAAAATAAATATGTCTCCTACTCTTTATAAAACACTTTCCTGTAAATATGATTATGTTTATGAAGTAGATATCCTACCTGATGAAAATAAAGTGTCTCCAACAGACCTACCCCTATAAATCCATATTCCACTTTTGCCAAAAAGACATGTTCCGCATGGTCACAAATCTGTTCCCTAGTCCAACAAAAACCTAAAAGAGATAAAGAATACGTCGGTGCCTCAAAACTTGACCTGCACCCTATTCTTGCAACTCAAGAGGAACAATTCATCACTTTACAAATCCATATGATTTTCCTAGACAGGGGAAAAATTATGGTTTCACCCATATCCATTTTAGTGTTGTTAGAATTGCGTTGACATATCATGGAAGAAAAGGCCAACCAATCGTGGCTTCCCTTGATCTTCTTGATACCAGATATCAAGAATACCTACATGCGAATTTGGGTACCACATAAGTCACTCTAAATACTGGGACAGTTTTTTTTCACTATACTTCCAAACTTCAACATGTCCCTGTATGATCCATATCTGACGGAGGCGTTAAAAATCCAAGTCTAAATCTAAGGTGCTTCACAAGCTAGAGATGCTATTCAAGTTACTCTACATTATCAAATAGCTTGGCGAGTTCAGAACCATGCTATGGATCTCTCTCTTCTAGGTGTAAAAAATGCTTTGCTCTTAAAGGTAGATGCCACCAATGGAACTACTATGTGTACCCAAATCCCAAAGCGTACTCTCTAGTGAGGAATGTATCAAAGTCCTTCCAGATTCATGGATCACCAACTATGAAAAACTGAGGGAACATACTGAACCTCTTCAATCCTCTGAACCCACTTTTGTCAAAAAATACGACAAAACAGTTTCCATAATTTTTGACTACTGTCACCTCAAAAAACCCAACAAAACAACCTTCTTCATTTAGATGTACCAACCTTCTTACAACTGCGCAACAGAAGCGGACCTAGAAACATTCTCTTGGCACCTCCTATGAATCATGGATGAACATGACTTGATAAAAGAATTCGATAAGGATGGTCGTGATGTATGGTGGTTCAATTGTCCTTTCACGGGACACTGGCCATGGAATATTGAGTGTGATTGTCAAGAATGTTTTGATGATGAAATTGAACGGGATAAACATCATACAAGATATTAGAACAAAGCCAAATCAAAGAAAAATAAGGAAGGGAGAAACTCTGAAAAAGAGAGTTCCAAGAAAGGTATGAAAACAGAGATTCATCTATTGGTTCACTTAGCCATCCAGGAAAATATGAATTTCTTGTTTCATACAAACCCCAAGATTGGCCAACACTACCTAGCGTAAACTATTACAACTCGGACATTTCATATCGTTGTGCTGTGAATAGACTATCACAAGCTTAAGGTGAACATGAAGTCCTTATGACAGGAGAGTATTTAGTAGCTTTAAAGTGCATACGACAAGATTTTAAAGCTAGATGAATCGGTGAAACTAAGTTCGTCGAAGGAAGTAAACTATAAGTCGTGTTTGGAGAGGTTTTTGCAAGTATCGAGTTAACGATTATTTAGTAATATCTTGGGAAGGAGCTATAGGTCTCCTTAGGTGGTTAATGAGGTGTTAAACAAGTGCCAAGAAGACTCCATGAGGATTTGAGATCAAACGAATCAACGAAAGCAACTTTGGAAAAAGGCGAGTTATACGACCATTTATACGGTCCGTATAACTTTATACAGTCTGTATAATGGTCCGTATAACAGTTACAGTGAAGGTTCATCACTGGTGCTATTATATGGTCACTTATACGGACCGTATAAAATTATACGGACTGTATAAGTGTCCGTATAATCTCTTCAGGCAGCTTTAGTTTTTTTTTTATAAAAAGATGACCCAAGCTCTTAATTTTCATTTCCTATCTTCTCCACACCTCTTGAAAACTCTAGAATATTCCACACACGCTATTAACACAAATCGAAGGGAAATCAAATATTAAACACCAAGAATCAAGTGCAAAGAGCTCTTGATCCCTTTGGTATTGAAGTTGGGGTTTTCTCAAGTGAAGTATATTCATCCAAAGTTAACCCTTACAAGATCAAAGGTGAGTTTTACATCTATTTCATGTTATTAAGAGTATTTGAGTGGTTGAATGACTTGGATGAGAGAAGAAAATAGAAAATGAGCTCAAATATGGGAATAATGATATTTTGAGTAGTGAGTTAACCTGAGTCATGATTCTTAGTATGCTATGAGTATAATTTTGTTATGAATGATACTAAGGATGTTGAGGAAGTCTTCTATGTAAATGAATATGGTGTTCTGTTGTAATTATGGTTATGAATGACTTTGAAAAGTTTTGAAGATTGAACAATGTTTAACTTGAAAAAGTCTATTGATTATGGTATTATGGGTGTTGCTATTGATGTTTGGGAGTTTTGTATTATATGGAGGAAGTTGTTGAAACAAAGAAAATGCTGCCCAATTTTCGTTAGCTCTTAGTCGCTTTAGTTTAGACTTAAGCATGTTTTAAATGATCTAATTTAGTACGAATTCTCTTGAATGTAGAGTTGTGAGCTGGGAAGGAGAACATTTAGTCGTTAAGGAGACATAAAAGGTATGTAAGGCTAGTCCCTTTCTGTCAAAGGCATGACTCCTATATTACGATCTCTTCTATATTTCCCTGACCTTCTTACATCCCAAAAGTTGAAAGTTAAAGATTCTTAAGAGCTTCTTATGAGAAAGAGATAAGATGTGTTCTATGATAATGATGATGATGATGATTTTATTTCTAGAGATTCCAAAACTTATGAATTTGACGATTATTATGAGCTTGATGATCTTATTTCATAATTTCCTTGATATTATTCATTGTTGGCCATCTCACCTCATGATACTAGTTCCTTCAAGGTGAGACCTAGCGATGATGTTGATCCATAATACAATCGGAGGTTACCGACCTTATGTCACTCCGATAAAGTTATAGCTTTACTTGAGCTCTCATGCATACTTTATGTTATGTATATAATGATGATTACACCGTGCCTAGTTGGCCGGCAAACACCACTACGATGGGCGTAGTGGGCGGCTATAATGATGATTACACCGCGCCTAGTTGGCCGGGCAGTCACCACTAGTGGGCAGCGTGAGATGATTACCCTGGACGCGGGAGGCCCAGTCGTGGGCTAGTGATGATATATGACTCAGAAAGACTACTTATGTACACATATATGTGATATGATTTTGTTTTAAGAGTAAAAGTTAGCATGTATGATTCCGCCTTAACAGGCCATCAGTTACAGGTTATCTCTTCATCTTATGCTCTCTTATTTCTTGATTATGTTGTTATACATGCCTTACATACTCAGTACATTGTTCGTACTGACGTCCTTTCTTTTATGGACGCTGAGTTCATGCCCGTAAGTAGACAGGGAGATGGCACAGACGCTTAGGAGCTTTATCAGCAGATTTACAGGAGCACTCTACTACTCTGGAGTTGCTGCTTATTGGTACATTCTTTTGTGTACATACTTGGGGCATGGCGGGGTCCTGTCCCGTCCTCATGATTTCAGTACTCTAGTTAGAGGCTCGTGGATACATATGTGTGGGTAGTGGATGTCTTGTAATCTTCTTAGTATATATCTTGTATATCATTTTGTAGCCTCGTGGGCTTGTATATATATAGATGCATATTTTGAGGAGTAATTGAAGATCGTTTCATAGTAAGTTTTGCTTAAGAATTGTGTCGATCCAAATTGAATATGAAGATGAGATGAACATGATGAGTGGTGCTCGGTAGGTTAGCTCCCGGTCATGGCCCTCTAGCCGGATCGTGACATAAACAAGCACCACAAGCCCTCAATCGCAAATAAACCAAAACCACAAATATTCATGATGAGCCCCTCAAGCTCCAGTCATACTCCTGATTTCCCATTACAACAACCTTTTGAAAAAGATGGTATAAGCCATGGTCCAAAAATCCCAAAGCAAAATATTGTGCTGCCCATTGGATAAAAGTCACCAACAAGATGTAGAAGCAAAAATCAATTGGCCATATGAAAATGCCATCTGTCAAAATAAAGAATTAACCAATATTAGCAATTCCATCAGAAATGTTGCTCGCACACAAAATAAAATGATTAGTAGAGCCGAGACAATTGAGAAAAAAGTGGAACAAGAATCCTCTCAACATGCTGGGCTTAAAAAAAGCCCTGGAATTGAGATTTAAAAATATGCAGTATGAGATTTGTCCACCAGGCACCTCACAATTCACTTCTTTCAACAACAACAAAAGGAAATGGTTTCCATTAGAGAACAAATGCAACAGCTAAAACATGATCACTTTAACCACAAAGAATCCAAGGCTACCCTACAAAACCCACCTTTTTCCCCATGTCATCACAAATATACTCACCACCTAACTTAAACCACTCTTTTACTACTTCCCTTCCATTTCACAAGATCCCGTGTCATTTACTCAAAAACAAAAAGGATGAACCTGAGTTTGACATTGCAAAGATGATGTGGGAAAAGAAGGACTCCATTGCAGCCCAAAAGCAGTCCAAATGAAAGAAAGAACTTGGAGAAAGTTCAAAAAACCCCAACCTGGAATACTTAATGATCTCAGATCAAGAAGTTCCTAACCTCTATATGGCCCTGCAAAAAAAAATAGCATAGAGGAAGAAGATATCCTAGGATCCGGTACTGAAGATTCATATGATAGTGATCCTACGGATGAATCACACAGTGAGCCAAGTGAGGATTCCTCACTAGACTCTTTTGACAAAGACAAACCACTAATATTCATGAATCAACCAAGAGAACCAGAAATTTCTGAAGTAGATGATGATCGTGACGGGATGACAGATGAGCCAATTCTAGAAAGGAGACCAGAACCAACAACAATAAAATTTGTTGGAACTGGATTCCATAACTTCACTATGGATGACATCAAAGTTTCAAAATGGCCTCAAAGGATCCAAGATTTCTTTACCTTGATAGTGACAAAAAATCTAGTAGAACGGGAAAAGTATATAATCCTGTCATAATTCACTTCATGGTTCTCCAGAATTCTTAGAGACTGGTGGAATTCACTTGGTATACAAGACAAAAATATGTTCCTCACATCCCAAGATTTTGCATTCAACATCTGAACCCTACATGAAGTGTTCTGTGGAGATACTGGCCAAAGACAAGAAAAATTGAGGAGGCATTACTTCGAAATGAAATGTGTATCATTTGATAGAAATGTCATAGATATTCACTTCCAAAAGATGGCAACGATGTTTTTTGAGTTAGGCGGAGAAACTAGCCTAAAACAAAAAGGACCGTTTTGAAGCAAATCATACAAAACAATTCAGCTCTTGATAAGGCAATCAGTATGTCCGATCTAGTCACTGGGTCAAGTTGTTCGTGCCATGTCCCTAAACGGCAAAGGATATTCAAGCGGTTCAAATGTCCAAAACCTTTGGGAAAAAGATCTAAGTTTCGAAGGCGGGCAAAATATTTCAAAAGAAGAAGCACATGCAATTTTCGAAAAAATGACAGATGCTTCATCTGCAACAAGAAAATTGTCCCTAATCCAGGAAGTCGATCAAACCCCTTACTGAAATAGAGGACTACACTAGTATTCATCTGAGTTAAGACTATGATCTTGAATCTATTCTCTCACTGGAACACGAAAGCACAGAGAAGACCCTTTTTTCCACATATGTGTATGAAGAATATGGAGATGAATATTATTAGATTTCAGAATCATAAGGAAAGTCTCAAGAAGAAATTAACAAAGATCATGGTAATCCCTCAAGTCCATCTTAAAGTCTATCCATCCAAATGGGATAAACCAACTCCGGTTATGCTTGCCACTCTGAGCGGCATGTTCCATGATGAACTTGCAAATTCCTTCTTCCTGAGGATTAATGGATTCTACATTTCAATGATATCAACACTGCTGGGACTGGAGTCCTAACCACCACAGTCTTCACAAAACATCCAATAATAATTGGATTCTTCCCAAGGTTGAAGTTTAGAACTAAGCTAATTAGTTCGGATGTCCCAGGCAAAGATCTTATTATTGGATTTGACATCTACAGGCAACTTAGAGATCAGCACCATATCAATGCTAATGGAATAACATTCAAAAAACAATTCAATTCATACACAGAAGTTTCACAGTTATTCCAGAGAATAGATGACGAAGAGATCAAGGAGATCGAACAGCAACTGGTGGAGCATTCATGTGCAAAATCTCACAAGGAGTTTCTGAAGAAAAGAAAAATTTTGTTATGGATGAATGAAGATTTTTTCATTAAACTCTCTTTTAAGAAAATGAAAGCATTAATCCAACGAAGGCAAGTCATTCTGGCATGAATCCAGAACATCTCCAGCTTGTGAAAAAGGAATGAGAATAGCTCTTAGAATTTGGACTGATCGATCCATCTGATTTTCAATAGGCATGTGAAGAGTTCTATGCCAACAAACGGGCGAAAAAAAAGAGGTAAACTCAGATTAGTCATAAACTATCGACCTCTTAACCATTTCCTCCAAGATGATAAATTCTCTATCCCAAATAAACTCACCCTTTTTCTCACACTTAGCCGAAGCTAAGTACTTTTTCAAGTTTGACCTTAAATTCGGGTACTGGCAATTGGGAGTAAACCCTGAAGAGAGCAAAAATATGTTTTTGCATACCCGACCACTATTTTCAATGGAAGGTCATGCCATTTTAGTCCAAAACTGCACCCTCTCTGTTCCAAAAGGCATGATAAAGATATTTCAACCCATCCTTCACACATCACTAGTTTACATTAATGACATATTATCAAGAGCGACATGCATAGGTTAACACCTCAACTTGCTACATTAGTTTCATAATCTCGTAAGGGAAAATGGAATCATGCTCTCAGCAAAAAAGATGGTTCTTGGTAAAAGAGAGATTGATTTTCTGGGAATACATTTTGTCCATGGCGCATACAGCTCGGGGCCGCACATTTTCCAGGAGTTGCTCAAGTTTCCAGACACTAACTTCACAACAAAGCAGCTCAAGCAATTTTTAGGTGTGATTAATTATGTTAGAGATTTTATCCCTAATGTCTCTCTATATATTTCTCCCCTTACAAAAATGCTCAAGAAAAATGCTTAAGCTTGGGGGAAGCAAAAGGATGACGCGGTTCAAAAAATAAAAGAAATATCCAGAGAAGTCAAGGCCCTCCATATCTCCTTCGATGGAAAGAAGATATGTCAAACTGATGCCAACAACGAAAATTGGAGCGCCGTACTTTTTGAAGAAAAAGATGGCCAGCGGAAGATATGCGGATATGCCAGTGGAAAGTTCAAAGATGCTGAACAACACTATCATTCCACCTTCAAGGAAATTCTTTCCATGAAGAACGGATTTAAAAAGTTCAATTTCTTTTTAATTCACACAGAATGTCTGATAGAAATGGATATGAAGGCTTTCCCGAGGATGATCCAAATAAATCCAAAGCTTATTCCAAATCTGCAGATTCTCAGATGGGCATAATGGTTCTCCCCTTACAAATTCCAGTAAAAGACTCGCAGAAAGATAATATCCTAGCGATTTTCTATCTAGGCCAGATGAATTTTCAAAGAGATTTGTGCACAAGAAGAAGCTAACTAACCAAATTTTCATGCTTATGAGCTCACCAGGAGCCGATCAATCTAGGATAGCAGATCATCCACTAAAATTATTCAACCAGTTCGTGGACCCATTTGATCCATCCATTCTTATAGAGAGAAAGACTTTCTATGGGCTTCAAGTTTTCAGAAAATATGGAGGATCCATCGTTAAGCTGTTTGGAGTCAATCCAGAATACTCATTATGTCATGTATTCATACCACTGCACAATGATTTTCCACAGGAGCTATTATTATTTTTCTGGTGCTTGTGTCACCAGTATTATATCTTTATGTTATTCAAGTGCGACATGTTCCGGTATTTTGACAAGATTGAACCTGCCCTGCAATGGTTCAAACCATGAAGATATTAGGTTTAATGTTTTCGAGACTCCTACGTAACGAAAATATTCATGCTACATCGGTCGATAAAGATTATTGACGGAAAGGTCTATGCTTAGCCATATATTTCACTATGGTGGGAACTCCCCGTCTCCATCTTGTCCTTAGAAGATGAATACAGTGAAGCACAGAGAATTATTTTTCAGCAAAATAAGTGCATTCCAAAGGAGATATGGCAGAAGGAGTGGGCTCGTTGGAATTATACTGATAATCATCCTCACTGGGAAAGAATCCGACAAACAGCGAAGGAGTACCAAGTACCATATGAAGTCATCATGGATGAAGTCACTCAGTCTATCACAAGGATAAGATCGAATCTTGCATCTCAGAATTCACAAAAAAATAGATTGTGAGATAACAGGGCCATCCAGCAAGAAATGTTACTACACGAAGTCGCTAAAAAGAAGCCTTAGAAAGAAAGAAAGTTTCAAGAAAAAATAAGGAACCGAATGGTGGATAGATGAAGGATACACAAGCCTGCCATTAACACCATCAAACACTGCACCATCGGATGATGCTTGATGACATATGCAACATTTTCACCACTTACCCTTACTTACCTTAACAAATGACCCACAAAGGTTTACTACCCATACCACAACAAATCTTCCTATAATTTTATATTTCCAACCTCACTTTCACATGCTCACCACATGCTTTTCACAAGCTTGCACATGCTACGTAAAAGAGGACAAAAGTCTACCCCACTTGCACATGCTATCACATGGCGGCACATGCTTGTTTACCCCACTTGCTCATGCTACCACATGCCGTCACATGCTTTTCCATGTATATATTTAGGTTTTTCACAAACTTTCAAGTGCTAGCACATGCTTTGTCATGTTTAGGCTTAAGTTTTCTTGTTTTATTAGGGACCCCACATGTTTATGGGACCCACTTGTAATATTGGTTTGTCTTATAGTAGTCTTCTAACTCCTATATAAAGGAGGCTAGGTAGTACTTGGAAGATTATCAAATAATCTTCTCATAAATTTTGCTATATCAATAAAATGAGTGCTTTCTAAAAAATTTTTGTTCTTCTCTTTGAAATGCATGAAAAGGTTGGTCCTTAGTTTAGTATAGGGTTAGGAAATGTTGAGCAAGTTAACTTGCTGCAAGTACAAAAGTTTTTCTAAGTTATAACTGCTAAATTTGTAGTAGTGTGGAAGTTTTTCCAAGTTGAGTAGCTTAGCCATCAGTCCTTAGGGATGTTGAAGCCAGACCCGTTGTAGGAAAAACTTTTACATCGATGATCAAATTTACTGTTTGACTAGACTTGGCAAGACATCCTTTAGGATGTTGAAGCCAGGTTTGTGGCAAGTCGTCCTTATGGATGTTGAAGCCCAGTCCTCTATGTAAGAAAACTATTTTGCTTGTGGTCTTGTTGTCTTGCTTGCTATTTCTTCGTCCTTTATTACTCTTGTGGTAAGGGGATCCGATACTTTTGAGGTGACGAGCACTTGTATTAGATGTCGGTATCATGATTAGGGTATTTGAGTACTTTCAATTGTATATTCTGGTCTAAATGTCGTACTTTAGGCATTAGCTGATAGCATAGATTGATTGTGTCTATGCTTGGGACTAGAGGTCCCTTATTTATTACTTCTATGCATTTTTTTTCTTCAAAACCACCTAAACTGGTGGGAATTTATTACATCAAAATATTTACAGAAGAAATGCAAATAAAAGAAACTATCTAAAAAGATAAAAACTAGTTATGATCACCACAAAGAATACTACATGAACCTTCATCATACTAAAAACCAGGGACCTTGATTTTTATCCATCTTTCACACCCTCTAGTCTCACAAGTGGGGTGGATCAAATCTCATGAATTTAACTTTAGGTAAACCTGGAGGAAGTAAATTTCAGTTCCAATGTTATTACTGCATGATCTTAGCTAGCATAGAGTCTGAGCTTAGCCTCAGAAGCTACTGATTAGTTCCTTTAGCACCATATTGAGTTGGAATGATGGTCTTCAACTCATCCAACTCAGGCCACCCGTATGAAAAATTTACCAACAATTTCATATTGTAAATTCTCAATCACTTCCATTCTTGCAACTTCACTTGATGTCCATTTTACGTAAGGAATCCTATCTATGTATGTAATCTTCTTCAAGGGAATGGGATCACGCTCATGCATGGATACAACATCTGGATCTTTCAATGTATTAACATATGAAGTGGTAGGGATAATGGGAGGCAACGGGTGAATAGGGAAGTTAGTGGGTAGTGTCACTGATGGTAGAGGTGGGAATTTGGATGATAATGAGATATCCAAAGGCTGACCAGCCTCCATTGACGGCTGGCCAGTAGGTGGCGCCACCATGTGGCTACGTTAGGGTTAGGGTTTGCATGGGAGAGAGAGAGAAGAGAGCTTTTTTCTTTATATATATATATATATATATATATATATATATATATATATATATATATATATATATATATATGTATCTATTGTTTAGCATTGTAATTATTTGTTTCATTGTGATTATCTTCTATGCGTATTACATGTCTCATTGTGATTATCTGTTTCTCATCACTCCTAAAATGCTCGTTTCAAAATGGAAGAGGACTTAAGATTGAGTCTTTATTGTTTAGCATTGGTTGCTTATCATGTTGCATGTCATATTCATGCTTATCATAGTATCTCATGTGCATTTAAGGGTACTAGTGAAAGGTCCGATGGAAAATGATTTCGGACGGAGTGATGATGTATCTATGCATCAGATTGGCTATACGACAGGTAATCACTACTACAAAAAGGGTCTTTAATGGGAATTAAAAATGCCTTTAGTGACACTAATAATAGCCGCTAAAACATTTACCGGCCATTAAATTTTTGTCATTGTAAGTGGGATCACTAAAGGCTTTAGTGGCCATTCAGAAAAGTGCCGGTAAAGGCAGTCTTTATTGCCGCTAAAAGTCTCGGGCTTTAACGGCAATTGTTTAGTGGCAATTATAATAGCCGCTAAATCCATTCCCAAAATAGCTTAATTTGCCTTTTTAATGTCCATTTTTATTGCCGGTAAATCCAATTTAATTGCCGCTAAAACTTACAAGTTTAAAGACTTGGCTTGAACTTTTAACGTCCATTTTAATTGTCGGTAAGTTCATTTAAACTGTTGAGAAAAAAACCCTTTTAGCAAAGAAATGAAATGTACAATTTATTTCTATACGCCATTGAAGTATTAGAATAGCCACTGCATTTTGATTTTTTCTTTGTCCAATCTTTTATTGTTAAAGTATCTTACAATTGAAAAATGCTGATAAAACATACTGCCATTACTTCATCAAAACATAATATATTTCATCAAATCTGACATACAAAAATTGGTACTAATCCATAGTATCCGTATCGACAACATAAAAGATAAAATTACACTATTTGAACTAAATAACTAATCTAGTTATAAATAATGTTATTGAATACCTACAATAACAATACAATTGATGCATAGCATTTAAGCAATTTCATCTCACTCTTCATCATATTGTATCTTCATAAACTGGCTTGTTAAAGGACACAACAAGGTCTTTGAAATCTTCATAAACTGGCTTGTTAAAGGACACAACATGGTCTTCTAGTTTAAACAAGTCCTCTGCTGGTTAAGTCTTCTAGTTCAAGCAAGTCCTCTACTGGTTCTCACCGAGAGATTCTAGAACCAACAGACTTTCTTTTCAACATCGCCTGAAAAAGAGCAAAAAATATCCACTTCTTTAAAATGCTGAATTTTGAATGAGGAAACACTCGTTTGCGGAGTAATTTGTAATGATATGTTGAGTTTTCAAACCAGTTTACCAATTACACGTTCATATATCATCTAGTAGCCGACGTTGAACAAACCAACACCTCTACTACAAAGCAAAATCATGTATAGACAAACTTTCTACTGTACAGAAATCTAACTTTTTGTTTTTTGTTACTCCATCTGCAACTTGTTGAGAGGATGTTGAATATAGAAGAAAAGATTATTTAAAGGTTAGGAACTACAAAAATAAATTATAAGTCAAAGAAATTAGTGGAAGTGCTTCATTTACACTGACATTTGATAGCACGCTAGCGTACTATTCTATTTGTAGGCGTACTATCTCTTTTCAGATGAGAGTGATGAGTGCACAACCATTAACACTTTATCCTAAAGCCAAATACGTGAAGATCTACTTAGTGAGAAAGATAGAGGAATGGCAATAATTGCAATAGAAAATAGTTTCAAAGTTTCAATACTAGACCTGCAAGCCATTCTTTAATTGGTACCTTTTTCTAGTTCTTGCAATTACAAGAAGTTGACACCAATTTATGCCTCTAGATATCAATTTCATGAAGTATAATGCATATAAGCTCATTGTAACTATTTACATACAAGAGTACAACTAATAATGTATAGAGATTCAAAGGAGGCTCTTTCCTATAGAAGGATCAAGCAAGGACACTGTGAGCAACAGTAACGACCCTTCCGATCGTTATGAAAAATGTAGGGTTACCCCACCAAATAGAACCTTCCCAACGGTAGAACGAGTCAGTAAGAACTTGATTTTGTAAGCTTAAAAGCCGAAATTTTATTTGCTTGTGATAGTTGTTTTATTGTATTGAGTCCGTCGGGGGGGGGAGAGAGGGGTGACGTAGGAAATTAGAACTCCATTGGGAATTCCAAAGTCATGGGTGAACTCGTATAGTGTTTTTATGTCTGTGTTCATGTTTGGTTTGTGTTTGTGACGCCTAAGGTGAAATGTGGAATGGCAGGAGGAAAACTGGACAAAAAGTTGAGCTCACTGCCCAAAAAGGACCGCTGCGGCGGTACCGTTGTAGTAGTGGGCTAACCGCTCCCAGCGGCCCGCCACATTCTCTTGTGGCCGCTGCGACGGGCGGTTGTCCGCTATGGCGATATTACTATAGCGAGGTAACGACTGGTATAGCGGTGAGCAGATTTATCTTGGGTCCACTATAGCGGTGGCTTGGCTGCTATAGCAGGACCGCTACAGGGGCGAAATGACCATTGTAGCAGCGAAACGACCGCCACAACAATCGACGGGAAGGCAGAATCCGTATTTTTAATAACTTAGTCTCATATTTTCATTCATAACACCCCAACACAGTTCCCCACAACTTCTTAGGGAGAACTTTTAAGCTAGGGCAAGGAAACTATTGAGAGGTAAGTTTCATTTATTCTTTCCAACCATTCCCTATCATCGTTATGATTGTCATCACTCTTGTGGGTCTTCAATGGTAGAATTGCAATAGAAACCCTAGAAATTTGTTAAACTTTCTAAACTTGATAGGTTATAGTTATTATCACTTATTTATCATCTAAAGGCTTGGGTTAAGTTCCTTAATCATGAATTGAATTCGTAGAACGATGAACTGAGTGAATTGAGACCTAGGGTTCTATAAAAATGGTATCTTGACCATGAAAACTGCTTGAAGTGGGAATTTTCTTATAATATCGGTATAAATTGATGATTTATGATTAATAAGGTCTTTGTTAGGTTGTTTTACACTTAAAAAATCATCAACCCATTGAAATGGGGTAAAGGGAAGGGTATTCTTTAATTGGTACTTGTGATTTGAGTAATTGTGGACTCATCGAGCCTTCTATTTCTGTCGCGAGCGTTCGAGGTCAGAAGAAAAGGAAAAGCTATAGCGGAGTGACTTGCGTTGTTCTAGCTCTACATTTGAGGTAGGTTACAGTCTATTTGAGTTAGACTTTGGTTAATTGATTGTATGTTTTGTGAATTCTTTAGGAGAAATCATGTCTAGTTTTCATGCATGATATTGTGTGGTTGAATTCCTACAGTGGATGTGTTGTGATGAGAAGCTAATATAATCTTCTCGGTGATATTGTGATATCAAATAATAACTTGAGCATTGAAAATGAGAAGGTAAGAAACACTATCTTGTAAATAGGTATGGAAAGGCACAAATGTGACCTAGATTATGGGCTCGTGGTCCGAGGTTAGTTCTGAAACGAGAGGTACATTGATATAGCCCGCGTCCGAGGTTCTTTTCGGGGCGGAGGATTTATGGCTCAGGTCCGAGGAGTGGATTCGGAACGAGGGTACATGGACACCATGAGTCTCCTGCAGGTCATGACTACTAAGATATGACATCACTAGCATGTATATATAGTGATGTGATTATTGTGATAGACTTTTTTCCGTTGTGCTTTCCATTGATTGTGATTCTTGATGTTTTGGTGATTTGACTGTAATTATCTTTGGCTGACTTGCTGTGGTTATTGTTATTTGTGTCTGTTGGCTGCTTGTTTATTCTATTGATTTATTAGATATGCGTGATACTAATCTTAGTCGGACTATGATATCTACTGGTACATAGTGTTTGTACTGATACTACCTTCCTGCATTCTTTTGAGTGCAGATTGTGATACAGAGACAGCTATCCGCCCTCACATTTAGCATTGAGGACATTTTGTTGACAGATTTAGGGTGAGCTTCTATCTATGCCAGGCTGCCCGAAGATCTTTCTCTTATGATGTCTTTTCTTATTCTAGACATTATGGATAATTATTAGTTAGAATTCTTTCTTTAGACATGTTTAGAGCAGAGTCCTGGAACGATGACTTTCGGATTTTGGGGATTATGTAATAGTTAAACTTCCGCACTTATTTCAGTATTTTGTGGCATGAGTTATTATGTTTAATTAATGCTTCAATGAGTAATAACTAACTAGCTTGATTACTATAAAATCGGGTATGGATGAATAGATAGCTTGTGTGTTGGTTTGCCCACTAGGAATTAGTTGGGTGCCAGTCATGGCGGGTTGGATCGTGACAGAGTTGGTATCAAAGCTTAGGTTCGTCGATCTCGTCGGTACCGGACATGCTGAGAGCGTGGGGTTTGGGCCGGAGACCGTACTTATTTTTGAGAGGCTACCGAAACTGGGAAAACTCTTTTTTTCTTTTTTTTCTTTTTTTTTCAGTTACTTGATTCCAATTGGTATCCGATTCAAATGGATCAACAGCCTTACTTTCCCGGGGGAAACAGAACAAGCGGTAACCAGAGGGGAGGGTGAGGCGAGGAGCCGGCAGAGGGGCCCCCAGGGGGCGCCCCGGGCGACCCCGCACCTCAATGGTTCCAACGAGCCAGAGCCGCACTGTACCCCCCAAAAAAGACGGGGGGCCCCCCGAGCCAAAGTCGTATATCGAGCGGCACTTAAGGTTACGTTAGCACGCCGGAGCTATACCAAAGATCCGAAAAAATTGGAGAGTAGCAACCCTAGGTCACCCACAAAATCCGGGCCCAAAATGAGGAGTGGACCCGCTGAGGAAGTTCGGGTTTTGAGGCTTGTTCGAGGGCTCAGGGCCGGATGACCGGGGAGCATGATCTATTTTGGAGGTTCACAAAAAAGCGTCCCCTGTTCTAACCAGACAGAGGGTGCATATGATTTCATATCGACCCTCCGAGGTCCATGAGGGGCCGGGGCAAACGGGAGAGGTTTTTACCTTCCACCCCGGGGATGCCAGCCGTGGGGAGGGCCTATGGAGTGCAACCACCGGGGGCCCCTCTTTACTCTCGTTACTTTTTTCCCCGGGTAAGTATGTTCCGCGTCCGGGGACCGGGAAGGGGAGTTGTTTTCACCCCGAAAATTTCCCAACGTACGGGAAAAGACTAACGGGGCAGACATATAATGTTTGATAAGTAAGAAATAACATTTGATAATTCTAAAGAGATTTCAAAGACGAGGAGGAGACAAGTTGTTAAGGAGGGAAAACATGTTGTGTTTTTGGGAAAAGTTCCGAAAGTACCGAGCAATGTTGACTTAATGATGTTTGGAGGAGTTATAACGATCATTTGATTAGTAATGAAATGTTAAA